>NW_027415042.1:0-237793 GCF_964106895.1 Numenius arquata
TACGGAAGCCTAAAGATCCTTGCAGGCAGTTACGGAACGGTACAGGGCCCTACGGAAATTTACCAGCCACTACGGAACTCTACGGGCCACTACGGAACCCTGCAGAACCCTCCGGAACCTTACAGAATCCCACGGATTCCTACAGACTCCTGTAGGCACTTACACAACCAGAGAGGCCCCTACGGAACACTGCCAGCCCCTATGGAAGGAACCCTACGGGCCCCTACAGAACACTACTGGCTCCTGCGGTACTCTACAGGCCTCTAGGGAACCTACGAAGCTCTACGGAACCCTATGGATCCTTACGGAACAGTACGGGCCCCTTCAGACCTCTGCGGGTGCTTATGGAAACCTACAGGACCCTACGGAACTGTACGAGACTCTACAGGCCCCTAGGGAACACCACAGGCCCCTACGGAACCCTACACAACCCTCTGGAAACTTATGGCACCCTACAAGCTCCTACCAACCCCTGCGGGCACTTACACAACCCTACAGGTCCCTACGGAAATCTACGGGACTCCACGGCCCCCTAGGGAAGCCTACAGATTTCGACAGAACCCTACGAGCCCCTCTGGAACCCTACAGAATACTCCAGGACCCGACAGCACTCTACAAGACCCTTAGCAACACAACGGAACCTCACTAAAACCCTATGGGCTCTTACAGAACACTGCAGGTGCCTACGGAACCCTACAGACCCCTACGGAATACTACCACCCGCTACGGAAACCTATGGCCCCTACGGAACTCTACGGAACCTGACAGAAACACTGTGGGCCCCTACAGGCCCTTGCGGGCACTTGCAGAACTCTGCAGGAACCCACGGAACTTTATGGAACCCTACCAGCCCCTACGGAAGCCTAAAGACCCTTGCAGGCAGTTACGGAACGGTACAGGGCCCTACGGAACTTTACCAGCCACTACGGAACTCTACGGGCCACTACAGAACCCTGCAGAACCCTCCAGAACCTTACAGAATCCCACGGATTCCTACAGACTCCTGCAGGCACTTACACAACCAGAGAGGCCCCTACGGAACACTGCCAGCCCCTATGGAAGGAACCCTACGGGCCCCTACAGAACACTACTGGCTCCTGCGGTACTCTACAGGCTTCTAGGGAACCTATGACTCTCTACAGAGCCCTGTGGATCCTTACGGAACAGTACGGGCCCCTTCAGACCTCTGCGGGCGCTTATGGAAACCTACAGGACCCTACGGAACTGTACGAGACTCTAGAGGCCCCTAGGGAACACCACAGGCCCCTACGGAACCCTACACAACCCTCTGGAAACTTATGGCACCCTACAAGCTCCTACCAACCCCTGCGGGCACTTACACAACCCTACAGCTCCCTACGGAAATCTACGGGACTCCACGGGCCCCTAGGGAAGCCTACAGATTTCAACGGAACCCTACGAGCCCCTCTGGAACCCTACAGAATACTCCAGGACCCAACAGCACTCTACAAGACCCTTAGCAACACAACGGAACCTCACTAAAACCCTATGGGCTCCTACAGAACACTGCAGGCGCCTACGGAACCCTACAGACCCCTACGGAACCCTACAGACACCTGCGGGCACTTACAGAACCCTGCAGGCCCCTACAGAACCCTACAGGTCCATACAGAACCCCACAGGGCCCTACGGAACTTTACCAGCCACTACGGAACTCTACGGGCTCCTACAGAACCCTGCAGAACCCTCCAGAACCTTACAGAATCCCACAGACTCCTACAGACTGCTGCGGGCACTTACACAACCCTACAGGCCCCTACGGAACACTGTCAGCCCCTACGGAAGGAACCCTATGGGCCCCTACAGAACACTACTGGCTCCTGCGGTACTCTACAGGCCTCTAGGGAACCTACGAAGATCTACGGGACCCTATGGATTCTTACGGAACAGTACGGGCCCCTTCAGACCTCTGCGGGCGCTTATGGAAACCTACAGGACCCTACGGAACTGTACGAGACTCTACAGGACCCTAGGGAACACTACAGGCCCCTACGGAACGGTACGAGACTCTACAGGCCCCTAGGGAACACCACAGGCCCCTACGGACCCCTACACAACCCTCTGGAAACTTATGGCACCCTACAAGCTCCTACCAACCCCTGCGGGCACTTACACAACCCTACAGGCCCCTACGGAAATCTACGGGACTCTATGGGCCCCTAGGGAAGCCTACATATTTCGACGGAACCCTACGAGCTTCTCTGGAACCCTACAGAATACTCCAGGACCCAACAGCACTCTACAAGACCCTTAGCGACACAACAGAATCTCACTAAAACCCTATGGGCTCCTACAGAACACTGCAGGTGCCTACGGAACCCTACAGACCCCTACGGAACCCTACAGACACCTGCGGGCACTTACAGAAGCCTGCAGGCCCCTAAGGAACCCTACAGGTCCATACAGAACCCCACAGGGCCCTACGGAACTTTACCAGCCACTACGGAACTCTACGGGCCCCTACAGAACCCTGCAGAACCCTCCAGAACCTTACAGAATCCCACAGACTCCTACAGACTGCTGCGGGCACTTACACAACCCTACAGGCCCCTACAGAACACTGCCAGCCCCTACGGAAGGAACCTTACGGACCCCTACAGAACACTACTGGCTCCTGCGGTACTCTACAGGCCTCTAGGGAACCTACGAAGCTCTACGGAGGCCTATGGATCCTTACGGAACAGTACGGGCCCCTTCAGACCTCTGCGGGCGCTTATGGAAACCTACAGGACCCTACGGAACTGTACGAGACTCTAGAGGCCCCTAGGGAACACTTACAGGCCCCTACGGAACCGTACGAGACTCTACAGGCCCCTAGGGAACACCACAGGCCCCTATGGAACCCTACACAACCCTCTGGAAACTTATGGCACCCTACAAGCTCCTACCAACCCCTGCGGGCACTTACACAACCCTACAGGTCCCTACGGAAATCTACGGGACTCCACGGGCCCCTAGGGAAGCCTACAGATTTCAACGGAACCCTACGAGCCCCTCTGGAACCCTACAGAATACTCTAGGACCCGACAGAACTCTACAAGACCCTTAGCAACACAACGGAACCTCACTAAAACCCTATGGGCTCCTACAGAACACTGCAGGCGCCTACGGAACCCTACAGACCCCTACGGAACCCTACAGACACCTGCGGGCACTTACAGAACCCTGCAGGCCCCTACAGAACCCTACAGGTCCATACAGAACCCCACAGGGCCCTACGGAACTTTACCAGCCACTACGGAACTCTACGGGCTCCTACAGAACCCTGCAGAACCCTCCAGAACCTTACAGAATCCCACAGACCCCTACAGACTGCTGCGGGCACTTACACAACCCTACAGGCCCCTACGGAACACTGTCAGCCCCTACGGAAGGAACCCTATGGGCCCCTACAGAACACTACTGGCTCCTGCGGTACTCTACAGGCCTCTAGGGAACCTACGAAGATCTACGGAACCCTATGGATCCTTACGGAACAGTACGGGCCCCTTCAGACCTCTGCGGGCGCTTATGGAAACCTACAGGACCCTACGGAACTGTACGAGACTCTACAGGACCCTAGGGAACACTACAGGCCCCTAGGGAACGGTACGAGACTCTACAGGCCCCTAGGGAACACCACAGGCCCCTACGGAACCCTACACAACCCTCTGGAAACTTATGGCACCCTACAAGCTCCTACCAACCCCTGCGGGCACTTACACAACCCTACAGGCCCCTACGGAAATCTACGGGACTCCACGGGCCCCTAGGGAAGCCTACAGATTTCAACGGAACCCTACGAGCTTCTCTGGAACCCTACAGAATACTCCAGGACCCAACAGCACTCTACAAGACCCTTAGCGACACAACAGAATCTCACTAAAACCCTATGGGCTCCTACAGAACACTGCAGGTGCCTACGGAACCCTACAGACCCCTACGGAACCCTACAGACACCTGCGGGCACTTACAGAAGCCTGCAGGCCCCTAAGGAACCCTACAGGTCCATACAGAACCCCACAGGGCCCTACGGAACTTTACCAGCCACTACAGAACTCTACGGGCCCCTACAGAACCCTGCAGAACCCTCCAGAACCTTACAGAATCCCACAGACTCCTACAGACTGCTGCGGGCACTTACACAACCCTACAGGTCCCTACGGAAATCTACGGGACTCCACGGGCCCCTAGGGAAGCCTACAGATTTCAACGGAACCCTACGAGCCCCTCTGGAACCCTACAGAATACTCTAGGACCCGACAGAACTCTACAAGACCCTTAGCAACACAACGGAACCTCACTAAAACGCTATGGGCTCCTACAGAAGACTGCAGGTGCCTACGGAACCCTACAGACCCCTACGGAACCCTACAGACACCTGCGGGCACTTACAGAACCCTGCAGGCCCCTACAGAACCCTACAGGTCCATACAGAACCCCACAGGGCCCTACGGAACTTTACCAGCCACTACGGAACTCTACGGGCCCCTACGGAACCCTGCAGAACCCTCCAGAACCTTACAGAATCCCACAGACTCCTACAGACTGCTGCGGGCACTTACACAACCCTACAGGCCCCTACGGAACACTGCCAGCCCCTACGGAAGGAACCTTACGGGCCCCTACAGAACACTACTGGCTCCTGCGGTACTCTACAGGCTTCTAGGGAACCTATGAAGCTCTACGGAGCCCTATGGATCCTTACGGAACAGTACGGGCCCCCTCAGACCTCTGTGGGCGCTTATGGAAACCTACAGGACCCTACGGAACTGTACGAGACTCTAGAGGCCCCTAGGGAAAACTACAGGCCCCTACGGAACCGTACGAGACTCTACAGGCCCCTAGGGAACACCACAGTCCCCTACGGAAACGTACGAGACTCTAGAGGCCCCTAGGGAACACCACAGGCCCCTACGGAACCCTACACAACCCTCTGGAAACTTATGGCACCCTACAAGCTCCTACCAACCCCTGCGGGCACTTACACAACCCTACAGGTCCCTACGGAAATCTACGGGACTCCACGGGCCCCTAGGGAAGCCTACAGATTTCAACGGAACCCTACGAGCCCCTCTGGAACCCTACAGAATACTCCAGGACCCGACAGCACTCTACAAGACCCTTAGCAACACAACGGAACCTCACTAAAACCCTATGGGCTCCTACAGAACACTGCAGGTGCCTACGGAACCCTACAGACCCCTACGGAATACTACCAGCCGCTACGGAAACCTATGGCCCCTACGGAACTCTACGGAACCTGACAGAAACACTGTGGGCCCCTACAGGCCCTTGCGGGCACTTGCAGAACTCTGCAGGAACCCACGGAACTTTATGGAACCCTACCAGCCCCTACGGAAGCCTAAAGACCCTTGTAGGCAGTTACGGAACGGTACAGGGCCCCAGGGATCTTTACCAACCACTACGGAAAGCTACGGGCCCCTACGGAACACTGCCGGGGCCTACGGAACCCTACAGACCCCTACGGAACCCGACAGACACCTGCGGGCACTTACAGAACCCTGCAGAACCCTACAGAACCCTACAGGTCCATACAGAACCCCACAGGGCCCTACGGAACTTTACCAGCCACTACGGAACTCTACGGGCCCCTACAGAACCCTGCAGAACCCTCCAGAACCTTACAGAATCCCACAGACTCCTACAGACTGCTGCGGGCACTTACACAACCCTACAGGCCCCTACGGAACACTGCCAGCCCCTACGGAAGGAACCTTACGGGCCCCTACAGAACACTACTGGCTCCTGCGGTACTCTACAGGCCTCTAGGGAACCTACAAAGCTCTACGGAACCCTATGGATCCTTACGGAACAGTACAGGCCCCTTCAGACTTCTGCGGGCGCTTATGGAAACCTACAGGACCCTACGGAACTGTACGAGACTCTAGAGGCCCCTAGGGAACACTACAGGCCCCTACGGAACGGTACGAGACTCTACAGGCCCCTAGGGAACACTTACAGGCCCCTACGGAACCGTACGAGACTCTACAGGCCCCTAGGGAACAACACAGGCCCCTACGGAACCCTACACAACCCTCTGGAAACTTATGGCACCCTACAAGCTCCTACCAACCCCTGCGGGCACTTACACAACCCTACAGGTCCCTACGGAAATCTACGGGACTCCACGGGCCCCTAGGGAAGCCTACAGATTTCAACGGAACCCTACGAGCCCCTCTGGAACCCTACAGAATACTCCAGGACCCGACAGCACTCTACAAGACCCTTAGCAACACAACAGAACCTCACTAAAACCCTATGGGCTCTTACAGAACACTGCAGGTGCCTACGGAACCCTACAGACCCCTACGGAATACTACCAGCCGCTACGGAAACCTATGGCCCCTACGGAACTCTACGGAACCAGACAGAAACACTATGCACCCCTACAGGCCCTTGCGGGCACTTGCAGAACTCTGCAGGAACCCACGGAACTTTATGGAACCCTACCAGCCCCTACGGAAGCCTAAAGACCCTTGCAGGCAGTTACAGAACGGTACAGGGCCCTAGGGAACTTTACCAGCCACTACGGAACTCTACGGGCCCCTACGGAACCCTGCAGAACCCTCCAGAACCTTACAGAATCCCACGGATTCTTACAGACTCCTGCGGGCACTTACTCAACCCTAGAGGACCCTAGGGAACACTGCCAGCCCCTATGGAAGGAACCCTACGGGCCCCTACAGAACACTACTGGCTCCTGCGGTACTCTACAGGCCTCTAGGAAACCTACGAAGCTCTATGGAGCCCTGTGGATCCTTACGGAACAGTACGGGCCCCTTCAGACCTCTGCGGGCGCTTATGGAAACCTACAGGACCCTACGGAACTGTACGAGACTCTAGAGGCCCCTAGGGAACACCACAGGCCCCTACGGAACCCTACACAACCCTCTGGAAACTTATGGCACCCTACAAGCTCCTACCAACCCCTGCGGGCACTTACACAACCCTACAGGTCCCTACGGAAATCTACGGGACTCCACGGGCCCCTAGGGAAGCCTACAGATTTCAACGGAACCCTACGAGCCCCTCTGGAACCCTACAGAATACTCCAGGACCCGACAGCACTCTACAAGACCCTTAGCAACACAACGGAACCTCACTAAAACCCTATGGGCTCCTACAGAAGACTGCAGGTCCTTACGGAACCCTACAGACCCCTACGGAACCCGACAGACACCTGCGGGCACTTACAGAACCCTGCAGGCCTCTACAGAACCCTACAGGTCCATACAGAACCCCACAGGGCCCTACGGAACTTTACCAGCCACTACGGAACTCTACGGGCCCCTACAGAACCCTGCAGAACCCTCCAGAACCTTACAGAATCCCACAGACTCCTACAGACTGCTGCAGGCACTTACACAACCCTACAGGCCCCTACGGAAATCTACGGGACTCTATGGGCCCCTAGGGAAGCCTACAGATTTTGACGGAACCCTACGAGCCCCTCTGGAACCCTACAGAATACTCCAGGACCCGACAGCACTCTACAAGACCCTTAGCAACACAACGGAACCTCACTAAAACCCTACGGGCTCCTACAGAAGACTGCAGGTGCCTACGGAACCCTACAGACCCCTACGGAACCCGACAGACACCTGCGGGCACTTACAGAAGCCTGCAGGCCCCTACAGAACCCTACAGGTCCATACAGAACCCCACAGGGCCCTACGGAACTTTACCAGCCACTACGGAACTCTACGGGCCCCTACAGAACCCTGCAGAACCCTCCAGAACCTTACAGAATCCCACAGACTCCTACAGACTGCTGCGGGCACTTACACAACCCTACAGGCCCCTACGGAACACTGCCAACCCCTACGGAAGGAACCTTACGGGCCCCTACAGAACACTACTGGCTCCTGTGGTACTCTACAGGCCTCTAGGGAACCTACGAAGCTCTACGGAACCCTATGGATCCTTACGGAACAGTACAGGCCCCTTCAGACCTCTGCGGGCGCTTATGGAAACCTACAGGACCCTACGGAACTGTACGAGACTCTACAGGCCCCTAGGGAACACCACAGGCCCCTACGGAACCCTACACAACCCTCTGGAAACTTATGGCACCCTACAAGCTCCTACCAACCCCTGCGGGCACTTACACAACCCTACAGGCCCCTACGGAAATCTACGGGACTCTATGGGCCCCTAGGGAAGCCTACAGATTTTGACGGAACCCTACGAGCCCCTCTGGAACCCTACAGAATACTCCAGGACCCGACAGCAATCTACAAGACCCTTAGCAACACAACGGAACCTCACTAAAACCCTATGGGCTCCTACAGAACACTGCAGGTGCCTACGAAACCCTGCAGGCCCCTACGGAACCCTACAGACACCTGCGGGCACTTACAGAACCCTGCAGGCCCCTACGGAACCGTACAGGTCCATACAGAACCCCACAGCGCCCTACGGAACTTTACCAGCCACTACGGAACTCTACGGGCCCCTACAGAACCCTGCAGAACCCTCCGGAACCTTACAGAATCCCACAGACTCCTACAGACTGCTGCAGGCACTTACACAACCCTACAGGCCCCTACGGAAATCTACGGGACTCTATGGGCCCCTAGGGAAGCCTACAGATTTTGACGGAACCCTACGAGCCCCTCTGGAACCCTACAGAATACTCCAGGACCCGACAGCACTCTACAAGACCCTTAGCAACACAACGGAACCTCACTAAAACCCTACGGGCTCCTACAGAAGACTGCAGGTGCCTACGGAACCCTACAGACCCCTACGGAACCCGACAGACACCTGCGGGCACTTACAGAAGCCTGCAGGCCCCTACAGAACCCTACAGGTCCATACAGAACCCCACAGGGCCCTACGGAACTTTACCAGCCACTACGGAACTCTACGGGCCCCTACAGAACCCTGCAGAACCCTCCAGAACCTTACAGAATCCCACAGACTCCTACAGACTGCTGCGGGCTCTTACACAATCCTAGAGGCCCCTACGGAACACTGCCAGCCCCTATGGAAGGAACCCTACGGGCCCCTACAGAACACTACTGGCTCCTGCGGTACTCTACAGGCCTCTAGGAAACCTACGAAGCTCTATGGAGCCCTGTGGATCCTTACGGAACAGTACGGGCCCCTTCAGACCTCTGCGGGCGCTTATGGAAACCTACAGGACCCTACGGAACTGTACGAGACTCTAGAGGCCCCTAGGGAACACCACAGGCCCCTACGGAACCCTACACAACCCTCTGGAAACTTATGGCACCCTACAAGCTCCTACCAACCCCTGCGGGCACTTACACAACCCTACAGGTCCCTACGGAAATCTACGGGACTCCACGGGCCCCTAGGGAAGCCTACAGATTTCAACGGAACCCTACGAGCCCCTCTGGAACCCTACAGAATACTCCAGGACCCGACAGCACTCTACAAGACCCTTAGCAACACAACGGAACCTCACTAAAACCCTATGGGCTCCTACAGAAGACTGCAGGTGCTTACGGAACCCTACAGACCCCTACGGAACCCGACAGACACCTGCGGGCACTTACAGAATCCTGCAGGCCCCTACAGAACCCTACAGGTCCATACAGAACCCCACAGGGCCCTACGGAACTTTACCAGCCACTACGGAACTCTACGGGCCCCTACAGAACCCTGCAGAACCCTCCAGAACCTTACAGAATCCCACAGACTCCTACAGACTGCTGCGGGCACTTACACAACCCTAGAGGCCCCTACGGAACACTGCCAGCCCCTACGGAAGGAACCTTACGGGCCCCTACAGAACACTACTGGCTCCTGTGGTACTCTACAGGCCTCTAGGGAACCTACGAAGCTCTACGGAACCCTATGGATCCTTACGGAACAGTACAGGCCCCTTCAGACCTCTGCGGGCGCTTATGGAAACCTACAGGACCCTACGGAACTGTACGAGACTCTAGAGGCCCCTAGGGAACACTACAGGCCCCTACGGAACCGTACGAGACTCTACAGGCCCCTAGGGAACACTTACAGGCCCCTACGGAACCGTACGAGACTCTACAGGCCCCTAGGGAACAACACAGGCCCCTACGGAACCCTACACAACCCTCTGGAAACTTATGGCACCCTACAAGCTCCTACCAACCCCTGCGGGCACTTACACAACCCTACAGGTCCCTACGGAAATCTACGGGACTCCACGGGCCCCTAGGGAAGCCTACAGATTTCAACGGAACCCTACGAGCCCCTCTGGAACCCTACAGAATACTCCAGGACCCGACAGCACTCTACAAGACCCTTAGCAACACAACGGAACCTCACTAAAACCCTATGGGCTCCTACAGAAGACTGCAGGTGCTTACGGAACCCTACAGACCCCTACGGAACCCGACAGACACCTGCGGGCACTTACAGAATCCTGCAGGCCCCTACAGAACCCTACAGGTCCATACAGAACCCCACAGGGCCCTACGGAACTTTACCAGCCACTACGGAACTCTACGGGCCCCTACAGAACCCTGCAGAACCCTCCAGAACCTTACAGAATCCCACAGACTCCTACAGACTGCTGCGGGCACTTACACAACCCTAGAGGCCCCTACGGAACACTGCCAGCCCCTACGGAAGGAACCTTACGGGCCCCTACAGAACACTACTGGCTCCTGTGGTACTCTACAGGCCTCTAGGGAACCTACGAAGCTCTACGGAACCCTATGGATCCTTACGGAACAGTACAGGCCCCTTCAGACCTCTGCGGGCGCTTATGGAAACCTACAGGACCCTACGGAACTGTACGAGACTCTAGAGGCCCCTAGGGAACACTACAGGCCCCTACGAAACCGTACGAGACTCTACAGGCCCCTAGGGAACACTTACAGGCCCCTACGGAACCGTACGAGACTCTACAGGCCCCTAGGGAACAACACAGGCCCCTACGGAACCCTACACAACCCTCTGGAAACTTATGGCACCCTACAAGCTCCTACCAACCCCTGCGGGCACTTACACAACCCTACAGGTCCCTACGGAAATCTACGGGACTCCACGGGCCCCTAGGGAAGCCTACAGATTTCAACGGAACCCTACGAGCCCCTCTGGAACCCTACAGAATACTCCAGGACCCGACAGCACTCTACAAGACCCTTAGCAACACAACAGAACCTCACTAAAACCCTATGGGCTCTTACAGAACACTGCAGGTGCCTACGGAACCCTACAGACCCCTACGGAATACTACCAGCCGCTACGGAAACCTATGGCCCCTACGGAACTCTACGGAACCAGACAGAAACACTGTGCACCCCTACAGGCCCTTGCGGGCACTTGCAGAACTCTGCAGGAACCCACGGAACTTTATGGAACCCTACCAGCCCCTACGGAAGCCTAAAGACCCTTGCAGGCAGTTACGGAACGGTACAGGGCCCTACGGAACTTTACCAGCCACTACGGAACTCTACGGGCCCCTACGGAACCCTGCAGAACCCTCCAGAACCTTACAGAATCCCACAGATTCCTACAGACTCCTGCGGGCACTTACACAACCCTAGAGGACCCTAGGGAACACTGCCAGCCCCTATGGAAGGAACCCTACGGGCCCCTACAAAACACTACTGGCTCCTGCGGTACTCTACAGGCCTCTAGGGAACCTACGAAGCTCTACGGAGCCCTATGGATCCTTACGGAATAGTACGGGCCCCTTCAGACCTCTGCGGGCGCTTATGGAAACCTACAGGACCCTACGGAACTCTACGAGACTCTACAGGCCCCTAGGGAACACCACAGGCCCCTACGGAACCCTACACAACCCTCTGGAAACTTATGGCACCCTACAAGCTCCTACCAACCCCTGCGGGCACTTACACAACCCTACAGGCCCCTACGGAAATCTACGGGACTCTATGGGCCCCTAGGGAAGCCTACAGATTTTGACGGAACCCTACGAGCCCCTCTGGAACCCTACAGAATACTCCAGGACCCGACAGAACTCTACAAGACCCTTAGCAACACAACGGAACCTCAGTAAAACCCTATGGGCTCCTACAGAACACTGCAGGTGCCTACGAAACCCTGCAGGCCCCTACGGAACCCTACAGACACCTGCGGGCACTTACAGAACCCTGCAGGCCCCTACGGAACCGTACAGGTCCATACAGAACCCCACAGCGCCCTACGGAACTTTACCAGCCACTACGGAACTCTACGGGCCCCTACAGAACCCTGCAGAACCCTCCAGAACCTTACAGAATCCCACAGACTCCTACAGACTGCTGCAGGCACTTACACAACCCTACAGGCCCCTACGGAAATCTACGGGACTCTATGGGCCCCTAGGGAAGCCTACAGATTTTGACGGAACCCTACGAGCCCCTCTGGAACCCTACAGAATACTCCAGGACCCGACAGCACTCTACAAGACCCTTAGCAACACAACGGAACCTCACTAAAACCCTACGGGCTCCTACAGAAGACTGCAGGTGCCTACGGAACCCTACAGACCCCTACGGAACCCGACAGACACCTGCGGGCACTTACAGAACCCTGCAGGCCCCTACAGAACCCTACAGGTCCATACAGAACCCCACAGGGCCCTACGGAACTTTACCAGCCACTACGGAACTCTACGGGCCCCTACAGAACCCTGCAGAACCCTCCAGAACCTTACAGAATCCCACAGACTCCTACAGACTGCTGCGGGCACTTACACAACCCTACAGGCCCCTACGGAACACTGCCAGCCCCTACGGAAGGAACCTTACGGGCCCCTACAGAACACTACTGGCTCCTGTGGTACTCTACAGGCCTCTAGGGAACCTACGAAGCTCTACGGAACCCTATGGATCCTTACGGAACAGTACAGGCCCCTTCAGACCTCTGCGGGCGCTTATGGAAACCTACAGGACCCTACGGAACTGTACGAGACTCTAGAGGCCCCTAGGGAACACTACAGGCCCCTACGGAACGGTACGAGACTCTACAGGCCCCTAGGGAACACTTACAGGCCCCTACGGAACCGTACGAGACTCTACAGGCCCCTAGGGAACAACACAGGCCCTACGGAACCCTACACAACCCTCTGGAAACTTATGGCACCCTACAAGCTCCTACCAACCCCTGCGGGCACTTACACAACCCTACAGGTCCCTACGGAAATCTACGGGACTCCACGGGCCCCTAGGGAAGCCTACAGATTTCAACGGAACCCTACGAGCCCCTCTGGAACCCTACAGAATACTCCAGGACCCGACAGCACTCTACAAGACCCTTAGCAACACAACAGAACCTCACTAAAACCCTATGGGCTCTTACAGAACACTGCAGGTGCCTACGGAACCCTACAGACCCCTACGGAATACTACCAGCCGCTACGGAAACCTATGGCCCCTACGGAACTCTACGGAACCAGACAGAAACACTGTGCACCCCTACAGGCCCTTGCGGGCACTTGCAGAACTCTGCAGGAACCCACGGAACTTTATGGAACCCTACCAGCCCCTACGGAAGCCTAAAGACCCTTGCAGGCAGTTACGGAACGGTACAGGGCCCTAGGGAACTTTACCAGCCACTACGGAACTCTACGGGCCCCTACGGAACCCTGCAGAACCCTCCAGAACCTTACAGAATCCCACGGATTCCTACAGACTCCTGCGGGCACTTACTCAACCCTAGAGGACCCTATGGAACACTGCCAGCCCCTATGGAAGGAACCCTACGGGCCCCTACAAAACACTACTGGCTCCTGCGGTACTCTACAGGCTTCTAGGGAACCTATGACTCTCTACAGAGCCCTGTGGATCCTTACGGAACAGGACGGGCCCCTTCAGACCTCTGCGGGCGCTTATGGAAACCTACAGGACCCTACGGAACTGTACGAGACTCTACAGGCCCCTAGGGAACACCACAGGCCCCTACGGAACCCTACACAACCCTCTGGAAACTTATGGCACCCTACAAGCTCCTACCAACCCCTGAGGGCACTTACACAACCCTACAGGTCCCTACGGAAATCTACGGGACTCCACGGGCCCCTAGGGAAGCCTACAGATTTCAACGGAACCCTACGAGCCCCTCTGGAACCCTACAGAATACTCCAGGACCCGACAGCACTCTACAAGACCCTTAGCAACACAACAGAACCTCACTAAAACCCTATGGGCTCTTACAGAACACTGCAGGTGCCTACGAAACCCTGCAGGCCCCTACGGAACCCTTACAGACACCTGCGGGCACTTACAGAACCCTGCAGGCCCCTACGGAACCCTACAGGTCCATACAGAACCCCACAGGGCCCTACGGAACTTTACCAGCCACTACGGAACTCTACGGGTCCCTACGGAACCCTGCAGAACCCTCCGGAACCTTACAGAATCCCACAGACTCCTACAGACTCCTGCGGGCACTTACACAACCCTACAGGCCCCTACGGAACACTGCCAGCCCCTACGGAAGGAACCTTACGGGCCCCTACAGAACACTACTGGCTCCTGCGGTACTCTACAGGCCTCTAGGGAACCTACGAAGCTCTACGGAACCCTATGGATCCTTACGGAACAGTACGGGCCCCTTCAGACCTCTGCGGGCGCTTATGGAAACCTACAGGACCCTACGGAACTGTACGAGACTCTACAGGCCCCTAGGGAACACTTACAGGCCCCAACGGAACCGTACAAGACTCTACAGGCCCCTAGGGAACACCACAGGCCCATACGGAACCCTACACAACCCTCTGGAAACTTATGGCACCCTACAAGCTCCTACCAACCCCTGCGGGCACTTACACAACCCTACAGGTCCCTACGGAAATCTACGGGACTCCACGGGCCCCTAGGGAAGCCTACAGATTTCAACGGAACCCTACGAGCCCCTCTGGAACCCTACAGAATACTCCAGGACCCGACAGCACTCTACAAGACCCTTAGCAACACAACAGAACCTCACTAAAACCCTATGGGCTCTTACAGAACACTGCAGGTGCCTACGGAACCCTACAGACCCCTACGGAATACTACCAGCCGCTACGGAAACCTATGGCCCCTACGGAACTCTACGGAACCTGACAGAAACACTGTGCACCCCTACAGGCCATTGCGGGCACTTGCAGAACTCTGCAGGAACCCACGGAACTTTATGGAACCCTACCAGCCCCTACGGAAGCCTAAAGACCCTTGCAGGCAGTTACGGAATGGTACAGGGCCCTAGGGAACTTTACCAGCCACTACGGAACTCTACGGGCCCCTACGGAACCCTGCAGAACCCTCCAGAACTTTACAGAATCCCACAGACTCCTACAGACTCCTGCGGGCACTTACTCAACCCTAGTGGACCCTAGGGAACACTGCCAGCCCCTATAGAAGGAACCCTACGGGCCCCTACAGAACACTACTGGCTCCTGCGGTACTCTACAGGCTTCTAGGGAACCTATGACTCTCTACAGAGCCCTGTGGATCCTTACGGAACAGGACGGGCCCCTTCAGACCTCTGCGGGTGCTTATGGAAACCTACAGGACCCTACGGAACTGTACGAGACTCTACAGGCCCCTAGGGAACACCACAGGCCCCTATGGAACCCTACACAACCCTCTGGAAACTTATGGCACCCTACAAGCTCCTACCAACCCCTGCGGGCACTTACACAACCCTACAGGTCCCTACGGAAATCTACGGGACTCCACGGGCCCCTAGGGAAGCCTACAGATTTCAACAGAACCCTACGAGCCCCTCTGGAACCCTACAGAATACTCCAGGACCCGACAGAACTCTACAAGACCCTTAGCAACACAACGGAACCTCACTAAAACCCTATGGGCTCCTACAGAAGACTGCAGGTGCCTACGGAACCCTACAGACCCCTACGGAACCCTACAGACACCTGCGGGCAGTTACAGAACCCTGCAGGCCCCTACAGAACCCTACAGGTCCATACAGAACCCCACAGGGCCCTACGGAACTTTACCAGCCACTACGGAACTCTACGGGCCCCTACAGAACCCTGCAGAACCCTCCAGAACCTTACAGAATCCCACAGACTCCTACAGACTGCTGCGGGCACTTACACAACCCTACAGGCCCCTACGGAACACTGCCAGCCCCTACGGAAGGAACCTTACGGGCCCCTACAGAACACTACTGGCTCCTGCGGTACTCTACAGGCCTCTAGGGAACCTACGAAGCTCTACGGAGCCCTATGGATCCTTACGGAACAGTACGGGCCCCTTCAGACCTCTGCGGGCGCTTATGGAAACCTACAGGACCCTACGGAACTGTACGAGACTCTACAGGCCCCTAGGGAACACCACAGGCCCCTACGGAACCGTACGAGACTCTACAGGCCCCTAGGGAACACCACAGGCCCCTACGGAACCCTACACAACCCTCTGGAAACTTATGGCACCCTACAAGCTCCTACCAACCCCTGCGGGCACTTACACAACCCTACAGGTCCCTATGGAAATCTACGGGACTCCACGGGCCCCTAGGGAAGCCTACAGATTTCAACGGAACCCTACGAGCCCCTCTGGAACCCTACAGAATACTCCAGGACCCGACAGCACTCTACAAGACCCTTAGCAACACAACAGAACCTCACTAAAACCCTATGGGCTCTTACAGAACACTGCAGGTGCCTACGGCACCCCTACAGACCCCTACGGAATACTACCAGCCGCTACGGAAACCTATGGCCCCTACGGAACTCTACGGAACCTGACAGAAACACTGTGGGCCCCTACAGGCCCTTGCGGGCACTTGCAGAACTCTGCAGGAACCCACGGAACTTTATGGAACCCTACCAGCCCCTACGGAAGCCTAAAGACCCTTGCAGGCAGTTACGGAATGGTACAGGGCCCTAGGGAACTTTACCAGCCACTATGGAACTCTACGGGCCCCTACGGAACCCTGCAGAACCCTCCAGAACTTTACAGAATCCCACAGACTCCTACAGACTCCTGCGGGCACTTACTCAACCCTAGAGGACCCTAGGGAACACTGCCAGCCCCTATAGAAGGAACCCTACGGGCCCCTACAGAACACTACTGGCTCCTGCGGTACTCTACAGGCTTCTAGGGAACCTATGACTCTCTACAGAGCCCTGTGGATCCTTATGGAACAGTACGGGCCCCTTCAGACCTCTGCGGGCGCTTATGGAAACCTACAGGACCCTACGGAACTGTACGAGACTCTAGAGGCCCCTAGGGAACACCACAGGCCCCTACGGAACCCTACACAACCCTCTGGAAACTTATGGCACCCTACAAGCTCCTACCAACCCCTGCGGGCACTTACACAACCCTACAGGTCCCTACGGAAATCTACGGGACTCCACGGGCCCCTAGGGAAGCCTACAGATTTCGACAGAACCCTACGAGCCCCTCTGGAACCCTACAGAATACTCCAGGACCCGACAGCACTCTACAAGACCCTTAGCAACACAACGGAACCTCACTAAAACCCTATGGGCTCCTACAGAACACTGCAGGCGCCTACGGAACCCTACAGACCCCTACGGAACCCTACAGACACCTGTGGGCACTTACAGAACCCTGCAGGCCCCTACAGAACCCTACAGGTCCATACAGAACCCCACAGGGCCCTACGGAACTTTACCAGCCACTACGGAACTCTACGGGCCCCTACAGAACCCTGCAGAACCCTCCAGAACCTTACAGAATCCCACAGACTCCTACAGACTGCTGCGGGCACTTACACAACCCTACAGGCCCCTACGGAACACTGCCAGCCCCTACGGAAGGAACCTTACGGGCCCCTACAGAACACTACTGGCTCCTGCGGTACTCTACAGGCCTCTAGGGAACCTACGAAGCTCTACGGAGGCCTATGGATCCTTATGGAACAGTACGGGTCCCTTCAGACCTCTGCGGGCGCTTATGGAAACCTACAGGACCCTACGGAACTGTACGAGACTCTAGAGGCCCCTAGGGAACACTACAGGCCCCTACGGAACCGTACAAGACTCTACAGGCCCCTAGGGAACACCACAGGCCCCTACAGAACCGTACGAGACTCTACAGGCCCCTAGGGAACACCACAGGCCCCTACGGAACCCTACACAACCCTCTGGAAACTTATGGCACCCTACAAGCTCCTACCAACCCCTGCGGGCACTTACACAACCCTACAGGCCCCTACGGAAATCTACGGGACTCCACGGGCCCCTAGGGAAGCCTACAGATTTCAACGGAACCCTACGAGCCGCTCTGGAACCCTACAGAATACTCCAGGACCCGACAGCACTCTACAAGACCCTTAGCAACACAACGGAACCTCACTAAAACCCTATGGGCTCCTACAGAACACTGCAGGCGCCTACGGAACCCTACAGACCCCTACGGAACCCTACAGACACCTGCGGGCACTTACAGAACCCTGCAAGCCCCTACAGAACCCTACAGGTCCATACAGAACCCCACAGGGCCCTACGGAACTTTACCAGCCACTACGGAACTCTACGGGCCCCTACAGAACCCTGCAGAACCCTCCAGAACATTACAGAATTCCACAGACTCCTACAGACTGCTGCGGGCACTTACACAACCCTACAGGCCCCTACGGAACACTGCCAGCCCCTACGGAAGGAACCTTACGGGCCCCTACAGAACACTACTGGCTCCTGCGGTACTCTACAGGCCTCTAAGGAACCTACGAAGCTCTACGGAGGCCTATGGATCCTTATGGAACAGTACGGGTCCCTTCAGACCTCTGCGGGCGCTTATGGAAACCTACAGGACCCTACGGAACTGTACGAGACTCTAGAGGCCCCTAGGGAACACTACAGGCCCCGACGGAACCGTACGAGACTCTACAGGCCCCTAGGGAACACCACAGGCCCCTACGGAACCGTACGAAACTCTACAGGCCCCTAGGGACAACCACAGGCCCCTATGGAACCCTACACAACCCTCGGGAAACTTATGGCACCCTACAAGCTCCTACCAACCCCTGCGGGCACTTACACAACCCTACAGGCCCCTACGGAAATCTACGGGACTCCACGGGCCCCTAGGGAAGCCTACAGATTTCGACGGAACCCTACGAGCCCCTCTGGAACCCTACAGAATACTCCAGGACCCGACAGCACTCTACAAGACCCTTAGCAACACAACGGAACCTCACTAAAACCCTATGGGCTCCTACAGAACACTGCAGGTGCCTACGGAACCCTACAGACCCCTACGGAATACTACCAGCCGCTACGGAAAGCTATGGCCCCTACGGAACTCTACGGAACCTGACAGAAACACTGTGGGCCCCTACAGGCCCTTGCGGGCACTTGCAGAACTCTGCAGGAACCCACGGAACTTTATGGAACCCTACCAGCCCCTACGGAAGCCTAAAGACCCTTGCAGGCAGTTACGGAACGGTACAGGGCCCTAGGGAACTTTACCAGCCACTACGGAACTCTACGGGCCCCTACGGAACCCTGCAGAACCCTCCAGAACCTTACAGAATCCCACGGATTCCTACAGACTCCTGCGGGCACTTACTCAACCCTAGAGGACCCTACGGAACACTGCCAGCCCCTACGGAAGGAACCTTACGGGCCCCTACAGAACACTACTGGCTCCTGCGGTACTCTACAGGCCTCTAGGGAACCTACGAAGATCTACGGAGCCCTATGGATCCTTACAGAACAGTACGGGCCCCTTCAGACCTCTGCGGGCGCTTATGGAAACCTACAGGACCCTACAGAACTGTACGAGACTCTAGAGGCCCCTAGGGAACACTACAGGCCCCTACGGAACCGTACGAGACTCTACAGGCCCCTAGGGAACACCACAGGCCCCTACGGAACCCTACACAACCCTATGGAAACTTATGGCACCCTACAAGCTCCTACCAACCCCTGCGGGCACTTACACAACCCTACAGGCCCCTACGGAAATCTACGGGACTCCACGGGCCCCTAGGGAAGCCTACAGATTTCAACAGAACCCTACGAGCCCCTCTGGAACCCTACAGAATACTCCAGGACCCGACAGCACTCTACAAGACCCTTAGCAACACAACGGAACCTCACTAAAACCCTATGGGCTCCTACAGAACACTGCAGGCGCCTACGGAACCCTACAGACCCCTACGGAACCCTACAGACACCTGTGGGCACTTACAGAACCCTGGAAGCCCCTACAGAACCCTACAGGTCCATACAGAACCCCACAGGGCCCTACGGAACTTTACCAGCCACTACGGAACTCTACGGGCCCCTACAGAACCCTGCAGAACCCTCCAGAACCTTACAGAATCCCACAGACTCCTACAGACTGCTGCGGGCACTTACACAACCCTACAGGCCCCTACGGAACACTGCCAGCCCCTACGGAAGGAACCTTACGGGCCCCTACAGAACACTACTGGCTCCTGCGGTACTCTACAGGCCTCTAGGGAACCTACGAAGCTCTACGGAGGCCTATGGATCCTTATGGAACAGTACGGGTCCCTTCAGACCTCTGCGGGCGCTTATGGAAACCTACAGGACCCTACGGAACTGTACGAGACTCTAGAGGCCCCTAGGGAACACTACAGGCCCCTACGGAAACGTACGAGACTCTACAGGCCCCTAGGGAACACCACAGGCCCCTACAGAACCGTACGAGACTCTACAGGCCCCTAGGGAACACCACAGGCCCCTACGGAACCCTACACAACCCTCTGGAAACTTATGGCACCCTACATGCTCCTACCAACCCCTGCGGGCACTTACACAACCCTACAGGCCCCTACGGAAATCTACGGGACTCCACGGGCCCCTAGGGAAGCCTACAGATTTCAACGGAACCCTACGAGCCCCTCTGGAACCCTACAGAATACTCCAGGACCCGACAGCACTCTACAAGACCCTTAGCAACACAACGGAACCTCACTAAAACCCTATGGGCTCCTACAGAACACTGCAGGCGCCTACGGAACCCTACAGACCCCTACGGAACCTTACAGAATCCCACAGACTCCTACAGACTGCTGCGGGCACTTACACAACCCTACAGGCCCCTACGGAACTCTGCCAGCCCCTACGGAAGGAACCTTACGGGCCCCTACAGAACACTACTGGCTCCTGCGGTACTCTACAGGCCTCTAGGGAACCTACGAAGCTCTACGGAGGCCTATGGATTCTTACGGAACAGTACGGGCCCCCTCAGACCTCTGCGGGCGCTTATGGAAACCTACAGGACCCTACGGAACTGTACAAGACTCTAGAGGCCCCTAGGGAACACTACAGGCCCCTACGGAAACGTACGAGACTCTACAGGCCCCTAGGGAACACCACAGGCCCCTACAGAACCGTACGAAACTCTACAGGCCCCTAGGGACAACCACAGGCCCCTATGGAACCCTACACAACCCTCTGGAAACTTATGGCACCCTACAAGCTCCTACCAACCCCTGCGGGCACTTACACAACCCTACAGGCCCCTACGGAAATCTACGGGACTCCACGGGCCCCTAGGGAAGCCTACAGATTTCGACGGAACCCTACGAGCCCCTCTGGAACCCTACAGAATACTCCAGGACCCGACAGCACTCTACAAGACCCTTAGCAACACAACGGAACCTCACTAAAACCCTATGGGCTCCTACAGAACACTGCAGGTGCCTACGGAACCCTACAGACCCCTACGGAATACTACCAGCCGCTACGGAAAGCTATGGCCCCTACGGAACTCTACGGAACCTGACAGAAACACTGTGGGCCCCTACAGGTTCTTGTGGGCACTTGCAGAACTCTGCAGGAACCCACGGAACTTTATGGAACCCTACCAGCCCCTACGGAAGCCTAAAGACCCTTGCAGGCAGTTACGGAACGGTACAGGGCCCTAGGGAACTTTACCAGCCACTACGGAACTCTACGGGCCACTACGGAACCCTGCAGAACCCTCCAGAACCTTACAGAATCCCACGGATTCCTACAGACTCCTGCGGGCACTTACTCAACCCTAGAGGACCCTACGGAACACTGCCAGCCCCTACGGAAGGAACCTTACGGGCCCCTACAGAACACTACTGGCTCCTGCGGTACTCTACAGGCCTCTAGGGAACCTACGAAGCTCTACGGAGCCCTATGGATCCTTACAGAACAGTACGGGCCCCTTCAGACCTCTGCGGGCGCTTATGGAAACCTACAGGACCCTACGGAACTGTACGAGACTCTAGAGGCCCCTAGGGAACACTACAGGCCCCTACGGAACCGTACGAGACTCTAGAGGCCCCTAGGGAACACCACAGGCCCCTACAGAACCGTACGAGACTCTACAGGCCCCTAGGGAACACCACAGGCCCCTACGGAACCCTACACAACCCTCTGGAAACTTATGGCACCCTACAAGCTCCTACCAACCCCTGCGGGCACTTACACAACCCTACAGGCCCCTACGGAAATCTACGGGACTCCACGGGCCCCTAGGGAAGCCTACAGATTTCAACGGAACCCTACGAGCCCCTCTGGAACCCTAAAGAATACTCCAGGACCCAACAGCACTCTACAAGACCCTTAGCAACACAACGGAACCTCACTAAAACCCTATGGGCTCCTACAGAACACTGCAGGCGCCTACGGAACCCTACAGACCCCTACGGAACCCTACAGACACCTGCGGGCACTTACAGAACCCTGCAGGCCCCTACAGAACCCTACAGGTCCATACAGAACCCCACAGGGCCCTACGGAACTTTACCAGCCACTACGGAACTCTACGGGCCCCTACAGAACCCTGCAGAACCCTCCAGAACCTTACAGAATCCCACAGACTCCTACAGACTGCTGCGGGCACTTACACAACCCTACAGGCCCCTACGGAACACTGCCAGCCCCTACAGAAGGAACCTTACGGGCCCCTACAGAACACTACTGGCTCCTGCGGTACTCTACAGGCCTCTAGGGAACCTACGAAGCTCTACGGAGGCCTATGGATCCTTATGGAACAGTACGGGTCCCTTCAGACCTCTGCGGGCGCTTATGGAAACCTACAGGACCCTACGGAACTGTACGAGACTCTAGAGGCCCCTAGGGAACACTACAGGCCCCTACGGAACGGTACGAGACTCTAGAGGCCCCTAGGGAACACTACAGGCCCCTACGGAACCGTACAAGACTCTACAGGCCCCTAGGGAACACCACAGGCCCCTACAGAACCGTACGAGACTCTACAGGCCCCTAGGGAACACCACAGGCCCCTACGGAACCCTACACAACGCTCTGGAAACTTATGGCACCCTACAAGCTCCTACCAACCCCTGCGGGCACTTACACAACCCTACAGGCCCCTACGGAAATCTACGGGACTCCACGGGCCCCTAGGGAAGCCTACAGATTTCAACAGAACCCTACGAGCCCCTCTGGAACCCTACAGAATACTCCAGGACCCAACAGCACTCTACAAGACACTTAGCAACACAACGGAACCTCACTAAAACCCTATGGGCTCCTACAGAACACTGCAGGCGCCTACGGAACCCTACAGACCCCTACGGAACCTTACAGAATCCCACAGACTCCTACAGACTGCTGCGGGCACTTACACAACCCTACAGGCCCCTACGGAACACTGCCAGCCCCTACGGAAGGAACCTTACGGGCCCCTACAGAACACTACTGGCTCCTGCGGTACTCTACAGGCCTCTAGGGAACCTACGAAGCTCTACGGAACCCTATGGATCCTTATGGAACAGTACGGGTCCCTTCAGACCTCTGCGGGCGCTTATGGAAACCTACAGGACCCTACGGAACTGTACGAGACTCTAGAGGCCCCTAGGGAACACTACAGGCCCCTACGGAAACGTACGAGACTCTAGAGGCCCCTAGGGAACACCACAGGCCCCTACGGAACCCTACACAACCCTCTGGAAACTTATGGCACCCTACAAGCTCCTACCAACCCCTGCGGGCACTTACACAACCCTACAGGCCCCTACGGAAATCTACGGGACTCCCGGGCCCCTAGGGAAGCCTACAGATTTCAACGGAACCCTACGAGCCCCTCTGGAACCCTACAGAATACTCCAGGACCCGACAGCACTCTACAAGACCCTGAGCAACACAACGGAACCTCACTAAAACCCTATGGGCTCCTACAGAACCCTGCAGGCCCCTACAGAACCCTACAGGTCCATACAGAACCCCACAGGGCCCTACGGAACTTTACCAGCCACTACGGAACTCTACGGGCCCCTACAGAACCCTGCAGAACCCTCCAGAACCTTACAGAATCCCACAGACTCCTACAGACTGCTGCGGGCACTTACACAACCCTACAGGCCCCTACGGAACACTGCCAGCCCCTACGGAAGGAACCCTACGGGCCCCTACAGAACACTACTGGCTCCTGCGGTACTCTACAGGCCTCTAGGGAACCTACGAAGCTCTACGGAGCCCTATGGATCCTTATGGAACAGTACGGGCCCCTTCAGACCTCTGCGGGCGCTTATGGAAACCTACAGGACCCTACGGAACTGTACGAGACTCTAGAGGCCCCTAGGGAACACTACAGGCCCCTACGGAAACGTACGAGACTCTACAGGCCCCTAGGGAACACCACAGGCCCCTACAGAACCGTACGAAACTCTACAGGCCCCTAGGGAACAACACAGGCCCCTACGGAACCCTACACAACCCTCTGGAAACTTATGGCACCCTACAAGCTCCTACCAACCCCTGCGGGCACTTACACAACCCTACAGGCCCCTACGGAAATCTACGGGACTCCACGGGCCCCTAGGGAAGCCTACAGATTTCGACGGAACCCTACGAGCCCCTCTGGAACCCTACAGAATACTCCAGGACCCGACAGCACTCTACAAGACCCTTAGCAACACAACGGAACCTCACTAAAACCCTATGGGCTCCTACAGAACACTGCAGGTGCCTACGGAACCCTACAGACCCCTACGGAATACTACCAGCCGCTACGGAAAGCTATGGCCCCTACGGAACTCTACGGAACCAGACAGAAACACTGTGGGCCCCTACAGGCCCTTGCGGGCACTTGCAGAACTCTGCAGGAACCCACGGAACTTTATGGAACCCTACCAGCCCCTACGGAAGCCTAAAGACCCTTGCAGGCAGTTACGGAACGGTACAGGGCCCTAGGGAACTTTACCAGCCACTACGGAACTCTATGGGCCCCTACGGAACCCTGCAGAACCCTCCAGAACCTTACAGAATCCCACGGATTCCTACAGACTCCTGCGGGCACTTACTCAACCCTAGAGGACCCTACGGAACACTGTCAGCCCCTATGGAAGGAACCCTACGGGCCGCTACAGAACACTACTGGCTCCTGCGGTACTCTACAGGCCTCTAGGGAACCTACGAAGCTCTACGGAGCCCTATGGATCCTTACAGAACAGTACGGGCCCCTTCAGACCTCTGCGGGCGCTTATGGAAACCTACAGGACCCTACGGAACTGTACGAGACTCTAGAGGCCCCTAGGGAACACCACAGGCCCCTACGGAACCCTACACAACCCTCTGGAAACTTATGGCACCCTACAAGCTCCTACCAACCCCTGCGGGCACTTACACAACCCTACAGGCCCCTACGGAAATCTACGGGACTCCACGGGCCCCTAGGGAAGCCTACAGATTTCAACGGAACCCTACGAGCCCCTCTGGAACCCTACAGAATACTCCAGGACCCGACAGCACTCTACAAGACCCTGAGCAACACAACGGAACCTCACTAAAACCCTATGGGCTCCTACAGAACCCTGCAGGCCCCTACAGAACCCTACAGGTCCATACAGAACCCCACAGGGCCCTACGGAACTTTACCAGCCACTACGGAACTCTACGGGCCCCTACAGAACCCTGCAGAACCCTCCAGAACCTTACAGAATCCCACAGACTCTTACAGACTGCTGCGGGCACTTACACAACCCTACAAGCCCCTACGGAACACTGCCAGCCCCTACGGAAGGAACCTTACGGGCCCCTACAGAACACTACTGGCTACTGCGGTACTCTACAGGCCTCTAGGGAACCTACGAAGCTCTACGGAGGCCTATGGATCCTTACGGAACAGTACGGACCTCTTCAGACCTCTGCGGGCGCTTATGGAAACCTACAGGACCCTACGGAACTGTACGAGACTCTAGAGGCCCCTAGGGAACGCTACAGGCCCCTACGGAACCGTATGAGACTCTACAGGCCCCTAGGGAACACCACAGGCCCCTACGGAACCCTACACAACCCTCTGGAAACATGGCACCCTACAAGCTCCTACCAACCCCTGCGGGCACTTACACAACCCTACAGGCCCCTATGGAAATCTACGGGACTCCACGGGCCCCTAGGGAAGCCTACAGATTTCGACGGAACCCTACGAGCCCCTCTGGAACCCTACAGAATACTCCAGGACCCGACAGCACTCTACAAGACCCTTAGCAACACAACGGAACCTCACTAAACCCTATGGGCTCCTACAGAACACTGCATGCGCCTACGGAACCCTACAGACCCTTATGGAACCCTACAGACACTTGCAGGCACTTACAGAACCCTGCAGGCCCCTACAGAACCCTACAGGTCCATACAGAACCCCACAGGGCCCTACGGAACTTTACCAGCCACTACGGAACTCTACGGGCCCCTACAGAACCCTGCAGAACCCTCCAGAACCTTACAGAATCCCACAGACTCCTACAGACTGCTGCGGGCACTTACACAACCCTACAGGCCCCTACGGAACACTGCCAGCCCCTACGGAAGGAACCTTACGGGCCCCTACAGAACACTACTGGCTCCTGCGGTACTCTACAGCCCTCTAGGGAACCTACGAAGCTCTACAGAGCCCTATGGATCCTTACGGAACAGTACGGGCCCCTTCAGATCTCTGCGGGCGCTTATGGAAACCTACAGGACCCTACGGAACTGTACGAGACTCTAGAGGCCTCTAGGGAACACTACAGGCCCCTACGGAACCGTACGAGACTCTACAGGCCCCTAGGGAACACCACAGGCCCCTACGGAACCAGACGAGACTCTAGAGGCCCCTAGGGAACACCACAGGCCCCTACGGAACCCTACACAACCCTCTGGAAACTTATGGCACCCTACAAGCTCCTACCAACCCCTGCGGGCACTTACACAAACCTACAGACCCCTACGGAATACTACCAGCCGCTACGGAAACCTATGGCCCCTACGGAACTCTACGGAACCTGACAGAAACACTGTGGGCCCCTACAGGCCCTTGCGGGCACTTGCAGAACTCTGCAGGAACCCACGGAACTTTATGGAACCCTTCCAGCCCCTACGGAAGCCTAAAGACCCTTGCAGGCAGTTACGGAACGGTACAGGGCCCTAGGGAACGTTACCAGCCACTACGGAACTCTACGGGCCCCTACGGAACCCTGCAGAACCCTCCAGAGCCTTACAGAATCCCACGGATTCCTACAGACTCCTGCGGGCACTTACTCAACCCTAGAGGACCCTACGGAACACTGCCAGCCCCTACGGAAGGAACCCTACGGGCCCCTACAGAACACTACTGGCTCCTGCGGTACTCTACAGGCCTCTAGGGAACCTACGAAGCTCTACGGAGCCCTATGGATCCTTACGGAACAGTACGGGCCCCTTCAGACCTCTGCGGGCGCTTATGGAAACCTACAGGACCCTACGGAACTGTACGAGACTCTAGAGGCCTCTAGGGAACACCACAGGCCCCTACGGAACCCTACACAACCCTCTGGAAACTTATGGCACCCTACAAGCTCCTACCAACCCCTGCGGGCACTTACACAACCCTACAGGCCCCTACGGAAATCTACGGGACTCCACGGGCCCCTAGGGAACCCTTCAGATTTCGACGGAACCCTACCAGCCCCTCTGGAACCCTACAGAATACTCCAGGACCCGACAGCACTCTACAAGACCCTTAGCAACACAACGGAACCTCACTAAAACCCTATGGGCTCCGTCAGAACACTGCAGGTGCCTACGGAACCCTACAGACCCCTACGGAATACTACCAGCCGCTACGGAAACCTATGGCCCCTACGGAACTCTACGGAACCGCACAGAAACACTGTGGGCCCCTACAGGCCCTTGCGGGCACTTGCAGAACTCTGCAGGAACCCACGGAACTTTATGGAACCCTACAAGCCCCTACGGAAGCCTAAAGACCCTTGCAGGCAGTTACGGAACGGTACAGGGCCCTAGGGAACTTTACCAGCCACTACGGAACTCTACGGGCCCCTACGGAACCCTGCAGAACCATCCGGAACCTTACAGAATCCCACGGATTCCTACAGACTCCTGCGGGCACTTACTCAACCCTAGAGGACCCTACGGAACACTGCCAGCCCCTATGGAAGGAACCCTACGGGCCCCTACAGAACACTACTGGCTCCTGCGGTACTCTACAGGCCTCTAGGGAACCTACGAAGCTCTACGGAGCCCTATGGATCCTTACGGAACAGTACGGGCCCCTTCAGACCTCTGCGGGCGCTTATGGAAACCTACAGGACCCTACGGAACTGTACGAGACTCTAGAGGCCCCTAGGGAACACCACAGGCCCCTACGGAACCCTACACAACCCTCTGGAAACTTATGGCACCCTACAAGCTCCTACCAACCCCTGCGGGCACTTACACAACCCTACCAGCCCCTACGGAAGCCTAAAGACCCTTACAGGCAGTTACGGAATGGTACAGGGCCCTAGAGAACGTTACCAGCCACTACGGAACTCTACGGGCCCCTACAGAACCCTGCAGAACCCTCCAGAACCTTACAGAATCCCACAGGCTCCTACAGACTGCTGCGGGCACTTACTCAACCCTAGAGGCCCCTACGGAACCCTACACAACCCTCTGGAAACATGGCACCCTACAAGCTCCTACCAACCCCTGCGGGCACTTACACAACCCTACAGGCCCCTACGGAAATCTACGGGACTCCACAGGCCCCTAGGGAAGCCTACAGATTTTGACGGAACCCTACGAGCCCCTCTGGAACCCTACAGAATACTCCAGGACCCGACAGCACTCTACAAGACCCTTAGCAACACAACGGAACCTCACTAAAACCCTATGGGCTCCTACAGAACACTGCAGGTGCCTACGGAACCCTACAGACCCCTACAAAACCCTACAGACACCTGCGGGCACTTACAGAACCCTGCAGGCCCCTACAGAACCCTACAGGTCCATACAGAACCCCACAGGGCCCTACGGAACTTTACCAGCCACTACGGAACTCTACGGGCCCCTACGGAACCCTGCAGAACCCTCCAGAACCTTACAGAATCCCACAGACTCCTACAGACTGCTGCGGGCACTTACACAACCCTAGAGGACCATACGGAACACTGCCAGCCCCTACGGAAGGAACCTTACGGGCCCCTACAGAACACTACTGGCTACTGCGGTACTCTACAGGCCTCTAGGGAACCTACGAAGCTCTACGGAGGCCTATGGATCCTTACGGAACAGTACGGACCCCTTCAGACCTTTGCGGGCGCTTATGGAAACCTACAGGACCCTACGGAACTGTACGAGACTCTAGAGGCCCCTAGGGAACACTACAGGCCCCTACGGAAACGTACGAGACTCTACAGGCCCATAGGGAACACCACAGGCCCCTACAGAACCGTACGAAACTCTACAGGCCCCTAGGGAACACCACAGGCCCCTACGGAACCCTACACAACCCTCTGGAAACTTATGGCACCCTACAAGCTCCTACCAACCCCTGCGGGCACTTACACAACCCTACAGGCCCCTACGGAAATCTACGGGACTCCACGGGCCCCTAGGGAAGCCTACAGATTTCAACGGAACCCTACGAGCCCCTCTGGAACCCTACAGAATACTCCAGGACCCGACAGCACTCTACAAGACACTTAGCAACACAACGGAACCTCACTAAAACCCTATGGGCTCCTACAGAACACTGCAGGTGCCTACGGAACCCTACAGACCCCTACGGAATACTACCAGCCGCTACGGAAACCTATGGCCCCTACGGAAATCTACGGAACCTGACAGAAACACTGTGGGCCCCTACAGGCCCTTGCGGGCACTTGCAGAACTCTGCAGGAACCCACGGAACTTTATGGAACCCTACCAGCCCCTACGGAAGCCTAAAGACCCTTGCAGGCAGTTACGGAACGGTACAGGGCCCTAGGGAACTTTACCAGCCACTACGGAACTCTACGGGCCCCTACGGAACCCTGCAGAACCCTCCAGAGCCTTACAGAATCCCACGAATTCCTACAGACTCCTGCGGGCACTTACTCAACCCTAGAGGACCCTATGGAACACTGCCAGCCCCTACGGAAGGAACCCTACAGGCCCCTACAGAACACTACTGGCTCCTGCGGTACTCTACAGGCCTCTAGGGAACCTACGAAGCTCTACGGAGCCCTATGGATCCTTACGGAACAGTACGGGTCGCTTCAGACCTCTGCGGGCGCTTATGGAAACCTACAGGACCCTACGGAACTGTACGAGACTCTAGAGGCCCCTAGGGAACACTACAGGCCCCTATGGAACCGTACGATACTCTACAGGCCCCTAGGGAACACCACAGGCCCCTACGGAACCCTACACAACCCTCTGGAAACATGGCACCCTACAAGCTCCTACCAACCCCTGCGGGCACTTACACAACCCTACAGGCCCCTACGGAAATCTACGGGACTCCACGGGCCCCTAGGGAAGCCTACAGATTTTGACGGAACCCTACGAGCCCCTCTGGAACCCTACAGAATACTCCAGGACCCGACAGCACTCTACAAGACCCTGAGCAACACAACGGAACCTCACTAAAACCCTATGGGCTCCTACAGAACACTGCAGGCGCCTACGGAACCCTACAGACCCCTACGGAACCTTACAGAATCCCACAGACTCCTACAGACTGCTGCGGGCACTTACACAACCCTACAGGCCCCTACGGAACACTGCCAGCCCCTACGGAAGGAACCTTACGGGCCCCTACAGAACACTACTGGCTCCTGCGGTACTCTACAGGCCTCTAGGGAACCTACGAAGCTCTACGGAGGCCTATGGATCCTTATGGAACAGTACGGACCCCTTCAGACCTCTGTGGGCGCTTATGGAAACCTACAGGACCCTACGGAACTGTACGAGACTCTAGAGGCCCCTAGGGAACACTACAGGCCCCTACGGAAACGTACGAGACTCTACAGGCCCCTAGGGAACACCACAGGCCCCTACGGAACCAGACGAGACTCTAGAGGCCCCTAGGGACAACCACAGGCCCCTATGGAACCCTACACAACCCTCGGGAAACTTATGGCACCCTACAAGCTCCTACCAACCCCTGCGGGCACTTACACAACCCTACAGGCCCCTACGGAAATCTACGGGACTCCACGGGCCCCTAGGGAAGCCTACAGATTTCGACGGAACCCTACGAGCCCCTCTGGAACCCTACAGAATACTCCAGGACCCGACAGCACTCTACAAGACCCTTAGCAACACAACGGAACCTCACTAAAACCCTATGGGCTCCTACAGAACACTGCAGGCGCCTACGGAACCCTACAGACCCCTACGGAACCCTACAGACACCTGCGGGCACTTACAGAACCCTGCAGGCCCCTACAGAACCCTACAGGTCCATACAGAACCCCACAGGGCCCTACGGAACTTTACCAGCCACTACGGAACTCTACGGGCCCCTACAGAACCCTGCAGAACCCTCCAGAACCTTACAGAATCCCACAGACTCTTACAGACTGCTGCGGGCACTTACACAACCCTACAGGCCCCTACGGAACACTGCCAGCCCCTACGGAAGGAACCCTACGGGCCCCTACAGAACACTACTGGCTACTGCGGTACTCTACAGGCCTCTAGGGAACCTACGAAGCTCTACGGAGGCCTATGGATCCTTACGGAACAGTACGGACCCCTTCAGACCTCTGCGGGCGCTTATGGAAACCTACAGGACCCTACGGAACTGTACGAGACTCTAGAGGCCCCTAGGGAACGCTACAGGCCCCTACGGAACCGTATGAGACTCTACAGGCCCCTAGGGAACACCACAGGCCCCTACGGAACCCTACACAACCCTCTGGAAACATGGCACCCTACAAGCTCCTACCAACCCCTGCGGGCACTTACACAACCCTACAGGCCCCTATGGAAATCTACGGGACTCCACGGGCCCCTAGGGAAGCCTACAGATTTCGACGGAACCCTACGAGCCCCTCTGGAACCCTACAGAATACTCCAGGACCCGACAGCACTCTACAAGACCCTTAGCAACACAACGGAACCTCACTAAAACCCTATGGGCTCCTACAGAACACTGCATGCGCCTACGGAACCCTACAGACCCTTATGGAACCCTACAGACACTTGCAGGCACTTACAGAACCCTGCAGGCCCCTACAGAACCCTACAGGTCCATACAGAACCCCACAGGGCCCTACGGAACTTTACCAGCCACTACGGAACTCTACGGGCCCCTACAGAACCCTGCAGAACCCTCCAGAACCTTACAGAATCCCACAGACTCCTACAGACTGCTGCGGGCACTTACACAACCCTACAGGCCCCTACGGAACACTGCCAGCCCCTACGGAAGGAACCTTACGGGCCCCTACAGAACACTACTGGCTCCTGCGGTACTCTACAGCCCTCTAGGGAACCTACGAAGCTCTACAGAGCCCTATGGATCCTTACGGAACAGTACGGGCCCCTTCAGATCTCTGCGGGCGCTTATGGAAACCTACAGGACCCTACGGAACTGTACGAGACTCTAGAGGCCTCTAGGGAACACTACAGGCCCCTACGGAACCGTACGAGACTCTACAGGCCCCTAGGGAACACCACAGGCCCCTACGGAACCAGACGAGACTCTAGAGGCCCCTAGGGAACACCACAGGCCCCTACGGAACCCTACACAACCCTCTGGAAACTTATGGCACCCTACAAGCTCCTACCAACCCCTGCGGGCACTTACACAAACCTACAGACCACTACGGAATACTACCAGCCGCTACGGAAAGCTATGGCCCCTACGGAACTCTACGGAACCTGACAGAAACACTGTGGGCCCCTACAGGCCCTTGCGGGCACTTGCAGAACTCTGCAGGAACCCACGGAACTTTATGGAACCCTACCAGCCCCTACGGAAGCCTAAAGACCCTTGCAGGCAGTTACGGAACGGTACAGGGCCCTAGGGAACGATACCAGCCACTACGGAACTCTACGGGCCCCTACGGAACCCTGCAGAACCCTCCAGAGCCTTACAGAATCCCACGGATTCCTACAGACTCCTGCGGGCACTTACTCAACCCTAGAGGACCCTACGGAACACTGCCAGCCCCTACGGAAGGAACCCTACGGGCCCCTACAGAACACTACTGGCTCCTGCGGTACTCTACAGGCCTCTAGGGAACCTACGAAGCTCTACGGAGCCCTATGGATCCTTACGGAACAGTACGGGCCCCTTCAGACCTCTGCGGGCGCTTATGGAAACCTACAGGACCCTACGGAACTGTACGAGACTCTAGAGGCCTCTAGGGAACACCACAGGCCCCTACGGAACCCTACACAACCCTCTGGAAACTTATGGCACCCTACAAGCTCCTACCAACCCCTGCGGGCACTTACACAACCCTACAGGCCCCTACGGAAATCTACGGGACTCCACGGGCCCCTAGGGAACCCTTCAGATTTCGACGGAACCCTACCAGCCCCTCTGGAACCCTACAGAATACTCCAGGACCCGACAGCACTCTACAAGACCCTTAGCAACACAACGGAACCTCACTAAAACCCTATGGGCTCCGTCAGAACACTGCAGGTGCCTACGGAACCCTACAGACCCCTACGGAATACTACCAGCCGCTACGGAAACCTATGGCCCCTACGGAACTCTACGGAACCGCACAGAAACACTGTGGGCCCCTACAGGCCCTTGCGGGCACTTGCAGAACTCTGCAGGAACCCACGGAACTTTATGGAACCCTACAAGCCCCTACGGAAGCCTAAAGACCCTTGCAGGCAGTTACGGAACGGTACAGGGCCCTAGGGAACTTTACCAGCCACTACGGAACTCTACGGGCCCCTAGGGAACCCTGCAGAACCATCCGGAACCTTACAGAATCCCACGGATTCCTACAGACTCCTGCGGGCACTTACTCAACCCTAGAGGACCCTACGGAACACTGCCAGCCCCTATGGAAGGAACCCTACGGGCCCCTACAGAACACTACTGGCTCCTGCGGTACTCTACAGGCCTCTAGGGAACCTACGAAGCTCTACGGAGCCCTATGGATCCTTACGGAACAGTACGGGCCCCTTCAGACCTCTGCGGGCGCTTATGGAAACCTACAGGACCCTACGGAACTGTACGAGACTCTAGAGGCCCCTAGGGAACACCACAGGCCCCTACGGAACCCTACACAACCCTCTGGAAACTTATGGCACCCTACAAGCTCCTACCAACCCCTGCGGGCACTTACACAACCCTACCAGCCCCTACGGAAGCCTAAAGACCCTTACAGGCAGTTACGGAATGGTACAGGGCCCTAGAGAACGTTACCAGCCACTACGGAACTCTACGGGCCCCTACAGAACCCTGCAGAACCCTCCAGAACCTTACAGAATCCCACAGGCTCCTACAGACTGCTGCGGGCACTTACTCAACCCTAGAGGCCCCTACGGAACCCTACACAACCCTCTGGAAACATGGCACCCTACAAGCTCCTACCAACCCCTGCGGGCACTTACACAACCCTACAGGCCCCTACGGAAATCTACGGGACTCCACAGGCCCCTAGGGAAGCCTACAGATTTTGACGGAACCCTACGAGCCCCTCTGGAACCCTACAGAATACTCCAGGACCCGACAGCACTCTACAAGACCCTTAGCAACACAACGGAACCTCACTAAAACCCTATGGGCTCCTACAGAACACTGCAGGTGCCTACGGAACCCTACAGACCCCTACAAAACCCTACAGACACCTGCGGGCACTTACAGAACCCTGCAGGCCCCTACAGAACCCTACAGGTCCATACAGAACCCCACAGGGCCCTACGGAACTTTACCAGCCACTACGGAACTCTACGGGCCCCTACGGAACCCTGCAGAACCCTCCAGAACCTTACAGAATCCCACAGACTCCTACAGACTGCTGCGGGCACTTACACAACCCTAGAGGACCATACGGAACACTGCCAGCCCCTACGGAAGGAACCTTACGGGCCCCTACAGAACACTACTGGCTACTGCGGTACTCTACAGGCCTCTAGGGAACCTACGAAGCTCTACGGAGGCCTATGGATCCTTACGGAACAGTACGGACCCCTTCAGACCTTTGCGGGCGCTTATGGAAACCTACAGGACCCTACGGAACTGTACGAGACTCTAGAGGCCCCTAGGGAACACTACAGGCCCCTACGGAAACGTACGAGACTCTACAGGCCCATAGGGAACACCACAGGCCCCTACAGAACCGTACGAAACTCTACAGGCCCCTAGGGAACACCACAGGCCCCTACGGAACCCTACACAACCCTCTGGAAACTTATGGCACCCTACAAGCTCCTACCAACCCCTGCGGGCACTTACACAACCCTACAGGCCCCTACGGAAATCTACGGGACTCCACGGGCCCCTAGGGAAGCCTACAGATTTCAACGGAACCCTACGAGCCCCTCTGGAACCCTACAGAATACTCCAGGACCCGACAGCACTCTACAAGACACTTAGCAACACAACGGAACCTCACTAAAACCCTATGGGCTCCTACAGAACACTGCAGGTGCCTACGGAACCCTACAGACCCCTACGGAATACTACCAGCCGCTACGGAAACCTATGGCCCCTACGGAAATCTACGGAACCTGACAGAAACACTGTGGGCCCCTACAGGCCCTTGCGGGCACTTGCAGAACTCTGCAGGAACCCACGGAACTTTATGGAACCCTACCAGCCCCTACGGAAGCCTAAAGACCCTTGCAGGCAGTTACGGAACGGTACAGGGCCCTAGGGAACTTTACCAGCCACTACGGAACTCTACGGGCCCCTACGGAACCCTGCAGAACCCTCCAGAGCCTTACAGAATCCCACGAATTCCTACAGACTCCTGCGGGCACTTACTCAACCCTAGAGGACCCTATGGAACACTGCCAGCCCCTACGGAAGGAACCCTACAGGCCCCTACAGAACACTACTGGCTCCTGCGGTACTCCAGAGGCCTCTAGGGAACCTACGAAGCTCTACGGAGCCCTATGGATCCTTACGGAACAGTACGGGTCGCTTCAGACCTCTGCGGGCGCTTATGGAAACCTACAGGACCCTACGGAACTGTACGAGACTCTAGAGGCCCCTAGGGAACACTACAGGCCCCTATGGAACCGTACGATACTCTACAGGCCCCTAGGGAACACCACAGGCCCCTACGGAACCCTACACAACCCTCTGGAAACATGGCACCCTACAAGCTCCTACCAACCCCTGCGGGCACTTACACAACCCTACAGGCCCCTACGGAAATCTACGGGACTCCACGGGCCCCTAGGGAAGCCTACAGATTTTGACGGAACCCTACGAGCCCCTCTGGAACCCTACAGAATACTCCAGGACCCGACAGCACTCTACAAGACCCTGAGCAACACAACGGAACCTCACTAAAACCCTATGGGCTCCTACAGAACACTGCAGGCGCCTACGGAACCCTACAGACCCCTACGGAACCTTACAGAATCCCACAGACTCCTACAGACTGCTGCGGGCACTTACACAACCCTACAGGCCCCTACGGAACACTGCCAGCCCCTACGGAAGGAACCTTACGGGCCCCTACAGAACACTACTGGCTCCTGCGGTACTCTACAGGCCTCTAGGGAACCTACGAAGCTCTACGGAGGCCTATGGATCCTTATGGAACAGTACGGACCCCTTCAGACCTCTGCGGGCGCTTATGGAAACCTACAGGACCCTACGGAACTGTACGAGACTCTAGAGGCCCCTAGGGAACACTACAGGCCCCTACGGAAACGTACGAGACTCTACAGGCCCCTAGGGAACACCACAGGCCCCTACGGAACCAGACGAGACTCTAGAGGCCCCTAGGGACAACCACAGGCCCCTATGGAACCCTACACAACCCTCGGGAAACTTATGGCACCCTACAAGCTCCTACCAACCCCTGCGGGCACTTACACAACCCTACAGGCCCCTACGGAAATCTACGGGACTCCACGGGCCCCTAGGGAAGCCTACAGATTTCGACGGAACCCTACGAGCCCCTCTGGAACCCTACAGAATACTCCAGGACCCGACAGCACTCTACAAGACCCTTAGCAACACAACGGAACCTCACTAAAACCCTATGGGCTCCTACAGAACACTGCAGGCGCCTACGGAACCCTACAGACCCCTACGGAACCCTACAGACACCTGCGGGCACTTACAGAACCCTGCAGGCCCCTACAGAACCCTACAGGTCCATACAGAACCCCACAGGGCCCTACGGAACTTTACCAGCCACTACGGAATTCTACGGGCCCCTACAGAACCCTGCAGAACCCTCCAGAACCTTACAGAATCCCACAGACTCCTACAGACTGCTGCGGGCACTTACACAACCCTACAGGCCCCTACGGAACACTGCCAGCCCCTACGGAAGGAACCTTACGGGCCCCTACAGAACACTACTGGCTCCTGCGGTACTCTACAGGCCTCTAGGGAACTTACGAATCTCTACGGAACCCTATGGATCCTTATGGAACAGTACGGACCCCTTCAGACCTCTGCGGGCGCTTATGGAAACCTACAGGACCCTACGGAACTGTACGAGACTCTAGAGGCCCCTAGGGAACACTACAGGCCCCTACGGAAACGTACGAGACTCTACAGGCCCCTAGGGAACACCACAGGCCCCTACAGAACCGTACGAGACTCTACAGGCCCCTAGGGAACACCACAGGCCCCTACGGAACCCTACACAACCCTCTGGAAACTTATGGCACCCTACAAGCTCCTACCAACCCCTGCGGGCACTTACACAACCCTACAGGCCCCTACGGAAATCTACGGGACTCCACGGGCCCCTAGGGAAGCCTACAGATTTCAACGGAACCCTACGAGCCCCTCTGGAACCCTACAGAATACTCCAGGACCCGACAGCACTCTACAAGACCCTTAGCAACACAACGGAACCTCACTAAAACCCTATGGGCTCCTACAGAACACTGCAGGCGCCTACGGAACCCTACAGAACCCTCCAGAACCTTACAGAATCCCACAGACTCCTACAGACTGCTGCGGGCACTTACACAACCCTACAGGCCCCTACGGAACACTGCCAACCCCTACGGAAAAAACCTTACAAGCCCCTACAGAACACTACTGGCTCCTGCGGTACTCTACAGGCCTCTAGGGAACCTACGAAGCTCTACGGAGGCCTATGGATCCTTATGGAACAGTACGGGCCCCTTCAGACCTCTGCGGGCGCTTATGGAAACCTACAGGACCCTACGGAACTCTACGAGACTCTAGAGGCCCCTAGGGAACACTACAGGCCCCTACGGAAACGTACGAGACTCTACAGGCCCCTAGGGAACACCACAGGACCCTACAGAACCGTACGAAACTCTACAGGCCCCTAGGGAACACCACAGGCCCCTATGGAACCCTACACAACCCTCTGGAAACTTATGGCACCCTACAAGCTCCTACCAACCCCTGCGGGCACTTACACAACCCTACAGGCCCCTACGGAAATCTACGGGACTCCACGGGCCCCTAGGGAAGCCTACAGATTTCAACGGAACCCTACGAGCCCCTCTGGAACCCTACAGAATACTCCAGGACCCGACAGCACTCTACAAGACCCTTAGCAACACAACGGAACCTCACTAAAACCCTATGGGCTCCTACAGAACACTGCAGGTGCCTACGGAAACCTACAGACCCCTACGGAATACTACCAGCCGCTACGGAAAGCTATGGCCCCTACGGAACTCTACGGAACCTGACAGAAACACTGTGGGCCCCTACAGGCCCTTGCGGGCACTTGCAGAACTCTGCAGGAACCCACGGAACTTTATGGAACCCTACCAGCCCCTACGGAAGCCTAAAGACCCTTGCAGGCAGTTACGGAACGGTACAGGGCCCTAGGGAACTTTACCAGCCACTACGGAACTCTACGGGCCCCTACGGAACCCTGCAGAACCCTCCAGAACCTTACAGAATCCCACGGATTCCTACAGACTCCTGCGGGCACTTACTCAACCCTAGAGGACCCTACGGAACACTGCCAGCCCCTACGGAAGGAACCCTACGGGCCCCTACAGAACACTACTGGCTCCTGCGGTACTCTACAGGCCTCTAGGGAACCTACGAAGCTCTACGGAGGCCTATGGATCCTTACAGAACAGTACGGGCCCCTTCAGACCTCTGCGGGCGCTTATGGAAACCTACAGGACCCTACGGAACTGTACGAGACTCTAGAGGCCCCTAGGGAACGCTACAGGCCCCTACGGAACCGTATGAGACTCTACAGGCCCCTAGGGAACACCACAGGCCCCTACGGAACCCTACACAACCCTCTGGAAACATGGCACCCTACAAGCTCCTACCAACCCCTGCGGGCACTTACACAACCCTACAGGCCCCTATGGAAATCTACGGGACTCCACGGGCCCCTAGGGAAGCCTACAGATTTCGACGGAACCCTACGAGCCCCTCTGGAACCCTACAGAATACTCCAGGACCCGACAGCACTCTACAAGACCCTTAGCAGCAACACAACGGAACCTCACTAAAACCCTATGGGCTCCTACAGAACACTGCAGGCGCCTACGGAACCCTACAGACCCCTATGGAACCCTACAGACACTTGCAGGCACTTACAGAACCCTGCAGGCCCCTACAGAACCCTACAGGTCCATACAGAACCCCACAGGGCCCTACGGAACTTTACCAGCCACTACGGAACTCTACGGGCCCCTACAGAACCCTGCAGAACCCTCCAGAACCTTACAGAATCCCACAGACTCCTACAGACTGCTGCGGGCACTTACACAACCCTACAGGCCCCTACGGAACACTGCCAGCCCCTACGGAAGGAACCTTACGGGCCCCTACAGAACACTACTGGCTCCTGCGGTACTCTACAGCCCTCTAGGGAACCTACGAAGCTCTACAGAGCCCTATGGATCCTTACGGAACAGTACGGGCCCCTTCAGATCTCTGCAGGCGCTTATGGAAACCTACAGGACCCTACGGAACTGTACGAGACTCTAGAGGCCTCTAGGGAACACTACAGGCCCCTACGGAACCGTACGAGACTCTACAGGCCCCTAGGGAACACCACAGGCCCCTACGGAACCAGACGAGACTCTAGAGGCCCCTAGGGAACACCACAGGCCCCTACGGAACCCTACACAACCCTCTGGAAACTTATGGCACCCTACAAGCTCCTACCAACCCCTGCGGGCACTTACACAAACCTACAGACCCCTACGGAATACTACCAGCCGCTACGGAAACCTATGGCCCCTACGGAACTCTACGGAACCGCACAGAAACACTGTGGGCCCCTACAGGCCCTTGCGGGCACTTGCAGAACTCTGCAGGAACCCACGGAACTTTATGGAACCCTACAAGCCCCTACGGAAGCCTAAAGACCCTTGCAGGCAGTTACGGAACGGTACAGGGCCCTAGGGAACTTTACCAGCCACTACGGAACTCTACGGGCCCCTAGGGAACCCTGCAGAACCATCCGGAACCTTACAGAATCCCACGGATTCCTACAGACTCCTGCGGGCACTTACTCAACCCTAGAGGACCCTACGGAACACTGCCAGCCCCTATGGAAGGAACCCTACGGGCCCCTACAGAACACTACTGGCTCCTGCGGTACTCTACAGGCCTCTAGGGAACCTACGAAGCTCTACGGAGCCCTATGGATCCTTACGGAACAGTACGGGCCCCTTCAGACCTCTGCGGGCGCTTATGGAAACCTACAGGACCCTACGGAACTGTACGAGACTCTAGAGGCCCCTAGGGAACACCACAGGCCCCTACAGAACCCTACACAACCCTCTGGAAACTTATGGCACCCTACAAGCTCCTACCAACCCCTGCGGGCACTTACACAACCCTACAGGCCCCTACGGAAATCTACGGGACTCCACGGGCCCCTAGGGAAGCCTACAGATTTCAACGGAACCCTACGAGCCCCTCTGGAACCCTACAGAATACTCCAGGACCCGACAGCACTCTACAAGACCCTTAGCAACACAACGGAACCTCACTAAAACCCTATGGGCTCCTACAGAACACTGCAGGTGCCTACGGAACCCTACAGACCCCTACGGAATACTACCAGCCACTACGGAAACCTATGGCCCCTACGGAACTCTACGGAACCTGACAGAAACACTGTGCGCCCCTACAGGCCCTTGCGGGCACTTGCAGAACTCTGCAGGAACCCACGGAACTTTATGGAACCCTACCAGCCCCTACGGAAGCCTAAAGACCCTTACAGGCAGTTACGGAATGGTACAGGGCCCTAGGGAACGTTACCAGCCACTACGGAACTCTACGGGCCCCTACAGAACCCTGCAGAACCCTCCAGAGCCTTACAGAATCCCACGGATTCCTACAGAATCCTGCGGGCACTTACTCAACCCTAGAGGACCCTACGGAACACTGCCAGCCCCTACGGAAGGAACCCTACGGGCCCCTACAGAACACTACTGGCTACTGCGGTACTCTACAGGCCTCTAGGGAACCTACGAAGCCCTACGGAGCCCTATGGATCCTTACGGAACAGTACGGGCCCCTTCAGACCTCTGCGGGCGCTTATGGAAACCTACAGGACCCTACGGAACTGTACGAGACTCTAGACGCCTCTAGGGAACACCACAGGCCCCTACGGAACCCTACACAACCCTCTGGAAACTTATGGCACCCTACAAGCTCCTACCAACCCCTGCGGGCACTTACACAACCCTACAGGCCCCTACGGAAATCTACGGGACTCCACGGGCCCCTAGGGAAGCCTACAGATTTCAACGGAACCCTACGAGCCCCTCTGGAACCCTACAGAATACTCCAGGACCCGACAGCACTCTACAAGACACTTAGCAACACAACGGAACCTCACTAAAACCCTATGGGCTCCTACAGAACACTGCAGGTGCCTACGGAACCCTACAGACCCCTACGGAATACTACCAGCCACTACGGAAACCTATGGCCCCTACGGAACTCTACGGAACCTGACAGAAACACTGTGGGCCCCTACAGGCCCTTGCGGGCACTTGCAGAACTCTGCAGGAACCCACGGAACTTTATGGAACCCTATCAGCCCCTACGGAAGCCTAAAGACCCTTACAGGCAGTTACGGAATGGTAGAGGGCCCTAGAGAACGTTACCAGCCACTACGGAACTCTACGGGCCCCTACAGAACCCTGCAGAACCCTCCAGAACCTTACAGAATCCCACAGGCTCCTACAGACTGCTGCGGGCACTTACTCAACCCTAGAGGCCCCTACGGAACCCTACACAACCCTCTGGAAACATGGCACCCTACAAGCTCCTACCAACCCCTGCGGGCACTTACACAACCCTACAGGCCCCTACGGAAATCTACGGGACTCCACAGGCCCCTAGGGAAGCCTACAGATTTTGACGGAACCCTACGAGCCCCTCTGGAACCCTACAGAATACTCCAGGACCCGACAGCACTCTACAAGACCCTTAGCAACACAACGGAACCTCACTAAAACCCTATGGGCTCCTACAGAACACTGCAGGTGCCTACGGAACCCTACAGACCCCTACAAAACCCTACAGACACCTGAGGCACTTACAGAAGCCTGCAGGCCCCTACAGAACCCTACTGGTCCATACAGAACCCCACAGGGCCCTACGGAACTTTACCAGCCACTACGGAACTCTACGGGCCCCTACGGAACCCTGCAGAACCCTCCAGAACCTTACAGAATCCCACAGACTCCTACAGACTGCTGCGGGCACTTACACAACCCTAGAGGACCATACGGAACACTGCCAGCCCCTACGGAAGGAACCTTACGGGCCCCTACAGAACACTACTGGCTACTGCGGTACTCTACAGGCCTCTAGGGAACCTACGAAGCTCTACGGAGGCCTATGGATCCTTACGGAACAGTACGGGCCCCTTCAGACCTTTGCGGGCGCTTATGGAAACCTACAGGACCCTACGGAAACGTACGAGACTCTACAGGCCCATAGGGAACACCACAGGCCCCTACAGAACCGTACGAAACTCTACAGGCCCCTAGGGAACACCACAGGCCCCTACGGAACCCTACACAACCCTCTGGAAACTTATGGCACCCTACAAGCTCCTACCAACCCCTGCGGGCACTTACACAACCCTACAGGCCCCTACGGAAATCTACGGGACTCCACGGGCCCCTAGGGAAGCCTACAGATTTCAACGGAACCCTACGAGCCCCTCTGGAACCCTACAGAATACTCCAGGACCCGACAGCACTCTACAAGACACTTAGCAACACAACGGAACCTCACTAAAACCCTATGGGCTCCTACAGAACACTGCAGGTGCCTACGGAACCCTACAGACCCCTACGGAATACTACCAGCCGCTACGGAAACCTATGGCCCCTACGGAAATCTATGGAACCTGACAGAAACACTGTGGGCCCCTACAGGCCCTTGCGGGCACTTGCAGAACTCTGCAGGAACCCACGGAACTTTATGGAACCCTACCAGCCCCTACGGAAGCCTAAAGACCCTTGCAGGCAGTTACGGAACGGTACAGGGCCCTAGGGAACTTTACCAGCCACTACGGAACTCTACGGGCCCCTACGGAACCCTGCAGAACCCTCCAGAGCCTTACAGAATCCCACGGATTACTACAGACTCCTGCGGGCACTTACTCAACCCTAGAGGACCCTATGGAACACTGCCAGCCCCTACGGAAGGAACCTTACGGACCCCTACAGAACACTACTGGCTCCTGCGGTACTCTACAGGCCTCTAGGGAACCTACGAAGCTCTACGGAACCCTATGGATCCTTACGGAACAGTACGGGCCCCTTCAGACCTCTGCGGGCGCTTATGGAAACCTACAGGACCCTACGGAACTGTACGAGACTCTAGAGGCCCCTAGGGAACACTACAGGCCCCTATGGAACCGTACGATACTCTACAGGCCCCTAGGGAACACCACAGGCCCCTACGGAACCCTACACAACCCTCTGGAAACATGGCACCCTACAAGCTCCTACTAACCCCTGCGGGCACTTACACAACCCTACAGGCCCCTACGGAAATCTACGGGACTCCACGGGCCCCTAGGGAAGCCTACAGATTTCGACGGAACCCTACGAGCCCCTCTGGAACCCTACAGAATACTCCAGGACCCGACAGCACTCTACAAGACCCTTAGCAACACAACGGAACCTCACTAAAACCCTATGGGCTCCTACAGAACACTGCAGGTGCCTACGGAACCCTACAGACCCCTACGGAACCCTACAGACACCTGCGGGCACTTACAGAACCCTGCAGGCCCCTACAGAACCCTACAGGTCCATACAGAACCCCACAGGGCCCTACGGAACTTTACCAGCCACTACGGAACTCTACGGGCCCCTACGGAACCCTGCAGAACCCTCCAGAACCTTACAGAATCCCACAGACTCCTACAGACTGCTGCGGGCACTTACACAACCCTACAGGCCCCTACGGAACACTGCCAGCCCCTACGGAAGGAACCTTACGGGCCCCTACAGAACACTACTGGCTCCTGCGGTACTCTACAGGCCTCTAGGGAACCTACGAAGCTCTACGGAGCCCTATGGATCCTTACGGAACAGTACGGGTCGCTTCAGACCTCTGCGGGCGCTTATGGAAACCTACAGGACCCTACGGAACTGTACGAGACTCTAGAGGCCCCTAGGGAACACTACAGGCCCCTACGGAACCGTACGATACTCTACAGGCCCCTAGGGAACACCACAGGCCCCTACGGAACGGTACGAGACTCTAGAGGCCCCTAGGGAACACCACAGGACCCTACGGAACTTTACGAGACTCTAGAGGCCCCTAGGGAACACTACAGGCCCCTATGGAACCGTACGATACTCTACAGGCCCCTAGGGAACACCACAGGCCCCTACGGAACGGTACGAGACTCTAGAGGCCCCTAGGGAACACCACAGGCCCCTACGGAACCCTACACAACCCTCTGGAAACTTATGGCACCCTACAAGCTCCTACCAACCCCTGCGGGCACTTACACAACCCTACAGGCCCCTACGGAAATCTACGGGACTCCACGGGCCCCTAGGGAAGCCTACAGATTTCAACGGAACCCTACGAGCCCCTCTGGAACCCTACAGAATACTCCAGGACCCGACAGCACTCTACAAGACCCTTAGCAACACAACGGAACCTCACTAAAACCCTATGGGCTCCTACAGAACACTGCAGGCGCCTACGGAACCCTACAGACGCCTACAGAACCCTACAGACACTTGCAGGCACTTACAGAACCCTGCAGGCCCCTACAGAACCCTACAGGTCCATACAGAACCCCACAGGGCCCTACGGAACTTTACCAGCCACTACGGAACTCTACGGGCCCCTACGGAACCCTGCAGAACCCTCCAGAACCTTACAGAATCCCACAGACTCCTACAGACTGCTGCGGGCACTTACACAACCCTACAGGCCCCTACGGAACACTGCCAGCCCCTACGGAAGGAACCTTACGGGCCCCTACAGAACACTACTGGCTCCTGCGGTACTCTACAGGCCTCTAGGGAACCTACGAAGCTCTACGGAACCCTATGGATCCTAATGGAACAGTACGGGCCCCTTCAGACCTCTGCGGGCGCTTATGGAAACCTACAGGACCCTACGGAACTGTACGAGACTCTAGAGGCCCCTAGGGAACACTACAGGCCCCTACGGAACCGTACGAGACTCTACAGGCCCCTAGGGAACACCACAGGCCCCTACAGAACGGTACGAAACTCTACAGGCCCCTAGGGAACACCACAGGTCCCTACGGAACCCTACACAACCCTCTGGAAACTTATGGCACCCTACAAGCTCCTACCAACCCCTGCGGGCACTTACACAACCCTACAGGCCCCTACGGAAATCTACGGGACTCCACGGGCCCCTAGGGAAGCCTACAGATTTCAACGGAACCCTACGAGCCCCTCTGGAACCCTACAGAATACTCCAGGACCCGACAGCACTCTACAAGACCCTTAGCAACACAACGGAACCTCACTAAAACCCTATGGGCTCCTATAGAACACTGCAGGTGCCTATGGAACCCTACAGACCCCTACGGAATACTACCAGCCGCTATGGAAACCTATGGCCCCTACAGAACTCTACGGAACCTGACAGAAACACTGTGGGCCCCTACAGGCCCTTGCGGGCACTTGCAGTACTCTGCAGGAACCCACGGAACTTTATGGAACCCTACCAGCCCCTACGGAAGCCTAAAGACCCTTGCAGGCAGTTACGGAACGGTACAGGGCCCTACGGAACTTTACCAGCCACTACGGAACTCTACGGGCCCCTACGGAACCCTGCAGAACCCTCCAGAACCTTACAGAATCCCACAGGCTCCTACAGACTGCTGCGGGCACTTACTCAACCCTAGAGGCCCCTACGGAACCCTACACAACCCTCTGGAAACATGGCACCCTACAAGCTCCTACCAACCCCTGCGGGCACTTACACAACCCTACAGGCCCCTACGGAAATCTACGGGACTCCACAGGCCCCTAGGGAAGCCTACAGATTTTGACGGAACCCTACGAGCCCCTCTGGAACCCTACAGAATACTCCAGGACCCGACAGCACTCTACAAGACCCTTAGCAACACAACGGAACCTCACTAAAACCCTATGGGCTCCTACAGAACACTGCAGGTGCCTACGGAACCCTACAGACCCCTACAAAACCCTACAGACACCTGAGGCACTTACAGAAGCCTGCAGGCCCCTACAGAACCCTACTGGTCCATACAGAACCCCACAGGGCCCTACGGAACTTTACCAGCCACTACGGAACTCTACGGGCCCCTACGGAACCCTGCAGAACCCTCCAGAACCTTACAGAATCCCACAGACTCCTACAGACTGCTGCGGGCACTTACACAACCCTAGAGGACCATACGGAACACTGCCAGCCCCTACGGAAGGAACCTTACGGGCCCCTACAGAACACTACTGGCTACTGCGGTACTCTACAGGCCTCTAGGGAACCTACGAAGCTCTACGGAGGCCTATGGATCCTTACGGAACAGTACGGGCCCCTTCAGACCTTTGCGGGCGCTTATGGAAACCTACAGGACCCTACGGAAACGTACGAGACTCTACAGGCCCATAGGGAACACCACAGGCCCCTACAGAACCGTACGAAACTCTACAGGCCCCTAGGGAACACCACAGGCCCCTACGGAACCCTACACAACCCTCTGGAAACTTATGGCACCCTACAAGCTCCTACCAACCCCTGCGGGCACTTACACAACCCTACAGGCCCCTACGGAAATCTACGGGACTCCACGGGCCCCTAGGGAAGCCTACAGATTTCAACGGAACCCTACGAGCCCCTCTGGAACCCTACAGAATACTCCAGGACCCGACAGCACTCTACAAGACACTTAGCAACACAACGGAACCTCACTAAAACCCTATGGGCTCCTACAGAACACTGCAGGTGCCTACGGAACCCTACAGACCCCTACGGAATACTACCAGCCGCTACGGAAACCTATGGCCCCTACGGAAATCTACGGAACCTGACAGAAACACTGTGGGCCCCTACAGGCCCTTGCGGGCACTTGCAGTACTCTGCAGGAACCCACGGAACTTTATGGAACCCTACCAGCCCCTACGGAAGACTAAAGACCCTTGCAGGCAGTTACGGAACGGTACAGGGCCCTACGGAACTTTACCAGCCACTACGGAACTCTACGGGCCCCTACGGAACCCTGCAGAACCCTCCAGAACCTTACAGAATCCCACAGGCTCCTACAGACTGCTGCGGGCACTTACTCAACCCTAGAGGCCCCTACGGAACCCTACACAACCCTCTGGAAACATGGCACCCTACAAGCTCCTACCAACCCCTGCGGGCACTTACACAACCCTACAGGCCCCTACGGAAATCTACGGGACTCCACAGGCCCCTAGGGAAGCCTACAGATTTTGACGGAACCCTACGAGCCCCTCTGGAACCCTACAGAATACTCCAGGACCCGACAGCACTCTACAAGACCCTTAGCAACACAACGGAACCTCACTAAAACCCTATGGGCTCCTACAGAACACTGCAGGTGCCTACGGAACCCTACAGACCCCTACAAAACCCTACAGACACCTGAGGCACTTACAGAAGCCTGCAGGCCCCTACAGAACCCTACTGGTCCATACAGAACCCCACAGGGCCCTACGGAACTTTACCAGCCACTACGGAACTCTACGGGCCCCTACGGAACCCTGCAGAACCCTCCAGAACCTTACAGAATCCCACAGACTCCTACAGACTGCTGCGGGCACTTACACAACCCTAGAGGACCATACGGAACACTGCCAGCCCCTACGGAAGGAACCTTACGGGCCCCTACAGAACACTACTGGCTACTGCGGTACTCTACAGGCCTCTAGGGAACCTACGAAGCTCTACGGAGCCCTATGGATCCTTACGGAACAGTACGGGCCCCTTCAGACCTTTGCGGGCGCTTATGGAAACCTACAGGACCCTACGGAAACGTACGAGACTCTACAGGCCCATAGGGAACACCACAGGCCCCTACAGAACCGTACGAGACTCTACAGGCCCCTAGGGAACACCACAGGCCCCTACGGAACCCTACACAACCCTCTGGAAACTTATGGCACCCTACAAGCTCCTACCAACCCCTGCGGGCACTTACACAACCCTACAGGCCCCTACGGAAATCTACGGGACTCCACGGGCCCCTAGGGAAGCCTACAGATTTCAACGGAACCCTACGAGCCCCTCTGGAACCCTACAGAATACTCCAGGACCCGACAGCACTCTACAAGACACTTAGCAACACAACGGAACCTCACTAAAACCCTATGGGCTCCTACAGAACACTGCAGGTGCCTACGGAACCCTACAGACCCCTACGGAATACTACCAGCCGCTACGGAAACCTATGGCCCCTACGGAAATCTACGGAACCTGACAGAAACACTGTGGGCCCCTACAGGCCCTTGCGGGCACTTGCAGAACTCTGCAGGAACCCACGGAACTTTATGGAACCCTACCAGCCCCTACGGAAGCCTAAAGACCCTTGCAGGCAGTTACGGAACGGTACAGGGCCCTAGGGAACTTTACCAGCCACTACGGAACTCTACGGGCCCCTACGGAACCCTGCAGAACCCTCCAGAACCTTACAGAATCCCACGGATTCCTACAGACTCCTGCAGGCACTTACTCAACCCTAGAGGACCCTATGGAACACTGCCAGCCCCTACGGAAGGAACCCTACAGGCCCCTACAGAACACTACTGGCTCCTGCGGTACTCTACAGGCCTCTAGGGAACCTACGAAGCTCTACGGAGCCCTATGGATCCTTACGGAACAGTACGGGTCGCTTCAGACCTCTGCGGGCGCTTATGGAAACCTACAGGACCCTACGGAACTGTACGAGACTCTAGAGGCCCCTAGGGAACACTACAGGCCCCTATGGAACCGTACGATACTCTACAGGCCCCTAGGGAACACCACAGGCCCCTACGGAACGGTACGAGACTCTAGAGGCCCCTAGGGAACACCACAGGCCCCTACGGAACCCTACACAACCCTCTGGAAACTTATGGCACCCTACAAGCTCCTACCAACCCCTGCGGGCACTTACACAACCCTACAGGCCCCTACGGAAATCTACGGGACTCCACGGGCCCCTAGGGAAGCCTACAGATTTCAACGGAACCCTACGAGCCCCTCTGGAACCCTACAGAATACTCCAGGACCCGACAGCACTCTACAAGACCCTTAGCAACACAACGGAACCTCACTAAAACCCTATGGGCTCCTACAGAACACTGCAGGCGCCTACGGAACCCTACAGACGCCTACAGAACCCTACAGACACTTGCAGGCACTTACAGAACCCTGCAGGCCCCTACAGAACCCTACAGGTCCATACAGAACCCCACAGGGCCCTACGGAACTTTACCAGCCACTACGGAACTCTACGGGCCCCTACGGAACCCTGCAGAACCCTCCAGAACCTTACAGAATCCCACAGACTCCTACAGACTGCTGCGGGCACTTACACAACCCTACAGGCCCCTACGGAACACTGCCAGCCCCTACGGAAGGAACCTTACGGGCCCCTACAGAACACTACTGGCTCCTGCGGTACTCTACAGGCCTCTAGGGAACCTACGAAGCTCTACGGAACCCTATGGATCCTAATGGAACAGTACGGGCCCCTTCAGACCTCTGCGGGCGCTTATGGAAACCTACAGGACCCTACGGAACTGTACGAGACTCTAGAGGCCCCTAGGGAACACTACAGGCCCCTACGGAACCGTACGAGACTCTACAGGCCCCTAGGGAACACCACAGGCCCCTACAGAACGGTACGAAACTCTACAGGCCCCTAGGGAACACCACAGGTCCCTACGGAACCCTACACAACCCTCTGGAAACTTATGGCACCCTACAAGCTCCTACCAACCCCTGCGGGCACTTACACAACCCTACAGGCCCCTACGGAAATCTACGGGACTCCACGGGCCCCTAGGGAAGCCTACAGATTTCAACGGAACCCTACGAGCCCCTCTGGAACCCTACAGAATACTCCAGGACCCGACAGCACTCTACAAGACCCTTAGCAACACAACGGAACCTCACTAAAACCCTATGGGCTCCTACAGAACACTGCAGGCGCCTACGGAACCCTACAGACCCCTACAAAACCCTACAGACACCTGCGGGCACTTACAGAAGCCTGCAGGCCCCTACAGAACCCTACAGGTCCATACAGAACCCCACAGGGCCCTACGGAACTTTACCAGCCACTACGGAACTCTACGGGCCCCTACAGAACCCTGCAGAACCCTCCAGAACCTTACAGAATCCCACAGACTCCTACAGACTCCTGCGGGCACTTACACAAACCTACAGGCCCCTCTTGAACACTGCCAGCCCCTACGGAAGGAACCTTACGGGCCCCTACAGAACACTACTGGCTCCTGCGGTACTCTACAGGCCTCTAGGGAACCTACGAAGCTCTACGGAACCCTATGGATCCTTATGGAACAGTACGGGCCCCTTCAGACCTCTGCGGGCGCTTATGGAAACCTACAGGACCCTACGGAACTGTACGAGACTCTAGAGGCCCCTAGGGAACACTACAGGCCCCTACGGAAATCTACGGGACTCCACGGGCCCCTAGGGAAGCCTACAGATTTCAACGGAACCCTACGAGCCCCTCTGGAACCCTACAGAATACTCCAGGACCCGACAGCACTCTACAAGACCCTTAGCAACACAACGGAACCTCACTAAAACCCTATGGGCTCCTATAGAACACTGCAGGTGCCTATGGAACCCTACAGACCCCTACGGAATACTACCAGCCGCTATGGAAACCTATGGCCCCTACAGAACTCTACGGAACCTGACAGAAACACTGTGGGCCCCTACAGGCCCTTGCGGGCACTTGCAGTACTCTGCAGGAACCCACGGAACTTTATGGAACCCTACCAGCCCCTACGGAAGCCTAAAGACCCTTGCAGGCAGTTACGGAACGGTACAGGGCCCTACGGAACTTTACCAGCCACTACGGAACTCTACGGGCCCCTACGGAACCCTGCAGAACCCTCCAGAACCTTACAGAATCCCACGGATTCCTACAGACTCCTGCGGGCACTTACTCAACCCTAGAGGACTTTACGGAACACTGCCAGCCCCTATGGAAGGAACCCTATGGGCCCCTACAGAACACTACTGGCTCCTGCAGTACTCTACAGGCCTCTAGGGAACCTACGAAGCTCTACGGAGCCCTATGGATCCTTACGGAACAGTACGGGCCCCTTCAGATCTCTGCGGGCGCTTATGGAAACCTACAGGACCCTACGGAACTGTACGAGACTCTAGAGGCCCCTAGGGAACACTACAGGCCCCTACGGAACCGTATGAGACTCTACAGGCCCCTAGGGAACACCACAGGACCCTACGGAACCGTACGAGACTCTACAGGCCCCTAGGGAACACCACAGGCCCCTACGGAACCCTACACAACCCTCTGGAAACTTATGGCACCCTACAAGCTCCTACCAACCCCTGCGGGCACTTACACAACCCTACAGGCCCCTACGGAAATCTACGGGACTCCACGGGCCCCTAGGGAAGCCTACAGATTTCAACGGAACCCTACGAGCCCCTCTGGAACCCTACAGAATACTCCAGGACCCGACAGCACTCTACAAGACACTTAGCAACACAACGGAACCTCACTAAAACCCTATGGGCTCCTACAGAACACTGCAGGTGCCTACGGAACCCTACAGACCCCTACGGAATACTACCAGCCGCTACGGAAACCTATGGCCCCTACGGAACTCTACGGAACCTGACAGAAACACTGTGGGCCCCTACAGGCCCTTGCGGGCACTTGCAGAACTCTGCAGGAACCCACGGAACTTTATGGAACCCTACCAGCCCCTACGGAAGACTAAAGACCCTTGCAGGCAGTTACAGAACGGTACAGGGCCCTAGGGAACTTTACCAGCCACTACGGAACTCTACGGGCCCCTACGGAACCCTGCAGAACCCTCCAGAACCTTACAGAATCCCACGGATTCCTACAGACTCCTGCGGGCACTTACTCAACCCTAGAGGACCCTACGGAACACTGCCAGCCCCTATGGAAGGAACCCTACGGGCCCCTACAGAACACTACTGGCTCCTGCAGTACTCTACAGGCCTCTAGGGAACCTACGAAGCTCTACGGAGCCCTATGGATCCTTACGGAACAGTACGGGCCCCTTCAGACCTCTGCGGGCGCTTATGGAAACCTACAGGACCCTACGGAACTGTACGAGACTCTAGAGGCCCCTAGGGAACACCACAGGACCCTACGGAACCGTACGAGACTCTACAGGCCCCTAGGGAACACCACAGGCCCCTACGGAACCCTACACAACCCTCTGGAAACTTATGGCACCCTACAAGCTCCTACCAACCCCTGCGGGCACTTACACAACCCTACAGGCCCCTACGGAAATCTACGGGACTCCACGGGCCCCTAGGGAAGCCTACAGATTTCAACGGAACCCTACGAGCCCCTCTGGAACCCTACAGAATACTCCAGGACCCGACAGCACTCTACAAGACCCTTAGCAACACAACGGAACCTCACTAAAACCCTATGGGCTCCTACAGAACACTGCAGGCGCCTACGGAACCCTACAGACCCCTACAAAACCCTACAGACACCTGCGGGCACTTACAGAAGCCTGCAGGCCCCTACAGAACCCTACAGGTCCATACAGAACCCCACAGGGCCCTACGGAACTTTACCAGCCACTACGGAACTCTACGGGCCCCTACGGAACCCTGCAGAACCCTCCAGAACCTTACAGAATCCCACAGACTCCTACAGACTGCTGCGGGCACTTACACAACCCTACAGGCCCCTACGGAACACTGCCAGCCCCTACGGAAGGAACCTTACGGGCCCCTACAGAACACTACTGGCTCCTGTGGTACTCTACAGGCCTCTAGGGAACCTACGAAGCTCTACGGAGCCCTATGGATCCTTACGGAACAGTACGGGCCCCTTCAGATCTCTGCGGGCGCTTATGGAAACCTACAGGACCCTACGGAACTGTACGAGACTCTAGAGGCCCCTAGGGAACACCACAGGCCCCTACGGAACCGTATGAGACTCTACAGGCCCCTAGGGAACACCACAGGACCCTACGGAACCGTACGAGACTCTACAGGCCCCTAGGGAACACCACAGGCCCCTACGGAACCCTACACAACCCTCTGGAAACTTATGGCACCCTACAAGCTCCTACCAACCCCTGCGGGCACTTACACAACCCTACAGGCCCCTACGGAAATCTACGGGACTCCACGGGCCCCTAGGGAAGCCTACAGATTTCAACGGAACCCTACGAGCCCCTCTGGAACCCTACAGAATACTCCAGGACCCGACAGCACTCTACAAGACCCTTAGCAACACAACGGAACCTCACTAAAACCCTATGGGCTCCTACAGAACACTGCAGGTGCCTACGGAACCCTACAGACCCCTACGGAATACTACCAGCCGCTACGGAAACCTATGGCCCCTACGGAACTCTACGGAACCTGACAGAAACACTGTGGGCCCCTACAGGCCCTTGTGGGCACTTGCAGAACTCTGCAGGAACCCACGGAACTTTATGGAACCCTACCAGCCCCTACGGAAGACTAAAGACCCTTGCAGGCAGTTACAGAACGGTACAGGGCCCTAGGGAACTTTACCAGCCACTACGGAACTCTACGGGCCCCTACGGAACCCTGCAGAACCCTCCAGAACCTTACAGAATCCCACGGATTCCTACAGACTCCTGCGGGCACTTACTCAACCCTAGAGGACCATACGGAACACTGCCAGCCCCTATGGAAGGAACCCTACGGGCCCCTACAGAACACTACTGGCTCCTGCGGTACTCTACAGCCCTCTAGGGAACCTACGAAGCTCTACGGAGCCCTATGGATCCTTACGGAACAGTACGGGCCCCTTCAGACCTCTGCGGGCGCTTATGGAAACCTACAGGACCCTACGGAACTGTACGAGACTCTAGAGGCCCCTAGGGAACACCACAGGACCCTACGGAACCGTACGAGACTCTACAGGCCCCTAGGGAACACCACAGGCCCCTACGGAACCCTACACAACCCTATGGAAACTTATGGCACCCTACAACCTCCTACCAACCCCTGCGGGCACTTACACAACCCTACAGGCCCCTACGGAAATCTACGGGACTCCACGGGCCCCTAGGGAAGCCTACAGATTTCAACGGAACCCTACGAGCCCCTCTGGAACCCTACAGAATACTCCAGGACCCGACAGCACTCTACAAGACCCTTAGCAACACAACGGAACCTCACTAAAACCCTATGGGCTCCTACAGAACACTGCAGGTGCCTACGGAACCCTACAGACCCCTACGGAATACTACCAGCCGCTACGGAAACCTATGGCCCCTACGGAACTCTACAGAACCTGACAGAAACACTGTGGGCCCCTACAGGCCCTTGCGGGCACTTGCAGAACTCTGCAGGAACCCATGGAACTTTATGGAACCCTACCAGCCCCTACGGAAGCCTAAAGACCCTTGCAGGCAGTTACGGAACGGTACAGGGCCCTAGGGAACTTTACCAGCCACTACGGAACTCTACGGGCCCCTACGGAACCCTGCAGAACCCTCCAGAACCTTACAGAATCCCACGGATTCCTACAGACTCCTGCGGGCACTTACTCAACCCTAGAGGACCCTACGGAACACTGCCAGCCCCTATGGAAGGAACCCTACGGGCCCCTACAGAACACTACTGGCTCCTGCGGTACTCTACAGGCCTCTAGGGAACCTACGAAGCTCTACGGAGCCCTATGGATCCTTACGGAACAGTACGGGCCCCTTCAGACCTCTGCGGGCGCTTATGGAAACCTACAGGACCCTACGGAACTGTACGAGACTCTACAGGCCCCTAGGGAACACCACAGGCCCCTACGGAACCCTACACAACCCTCTGGAAACTTATGGCACCCTACAAGCTCCTACCAACCCCTGCGGGCACTTACACAACCCTACAGGCCCCTACGGAAATCTACGGGACTCCACGGGCCCCTAGGGAAGCCTACAGATTTCAACGGAACCCTACGAGCCCCTCTGGAACCCTACAGAATACTCCAGGACCCGACAGCACTCTACAAGACCCTTAGCAACACAACGGAACCTCACTAAAACCCTATGGGCTCCTACAGAACACTGCAGGCGCCTACGGAACCCTACAGACCCCTACAAAACCCTACAGACACCTGCGGGCACTTACAGAAGCCTTCAGGCCCCTACAGAACCCTACAGGTCCATACAGAACCCCACAGGGCCCTACGGAACTTTACCAGCCACTACGGAACTCTACGGGCCCCTACGGAACCCTGCAGAACCCTCCAGAACCTTACAGAATCCCACAGACTCCTACAGACTGCTGCGGGCACTTACACAACCCTACAGGCCCCTACGGAACACTGCCAGCCCCTACGGAAGGAACCTTACGGGCCCCTACAGAACACTACTGGCTCCTGCAGTACTCTACAGGCCTCTAGGGAACCTACGAAGCTCTACGGAGCCCTATGGATCCTTATGGAACAGTACGGGCCCCTTCAGATCTCTGCGGGCGCTTATGGAAACCTACAGGACCCTACGGAACTGTACGAGACTCTAGAGGCCCCTAGGGAACACTACAGGCCCCTACGGAACCGTATGAGACTCTACAGGCCCCTAGGGAACACCACAGGACCCTACGGAACCGTACGAGACTCTACAGGCCCCTAGGGAACACCACAGGCCCCTACGGAACCCTACACAACCCTCTGGAAACTTATGGCACCCTACAAGCTCCTACCAACCCCTGCGGGCACTTACACAACCCTACAGGCCCCTACGGAAATCTACGGGACTCCACGGGCCCCTAGGGAAGCCTACAGATTTCAACGGAACCCTACGAGCCCCTCTGGAACCCTACAGAATACTCCAGGACCCGACAGCACTCTACAAGACCCTTAGCAACACAACGGAACCTCACTAAAACCCTATGGGCTCCTACAGAACACTGCAGGTGCCTACGGAACCCTACAGACCCCTACGGAATACTACCAGCCGCTACGGAAACCTATGGCCCCTACGGAACTCTACGGAACCTGACAGAAACACTGTGGGCCCCTACAGGCCCTTGCGGGCACTTGCAGAACTCTGCAGGAACCCACGGAACTTTATGGAACCCTACCAGCCCCTACGGAAGACTAAAGACCCTTGCAGGCAGTTACAGAACGGTACAGGGCCCTAGGGAACTTTACCAGCCACTACGGAACTCTACGGGCCCCTACGGAACCCTGCAGAACCCTCCAGAACCTTACAGAATCCCACGGATTCCTACAGACTCCTGCGGGCACTTACTCAACCCTAGAGGACCCTACGGAACACTGCCAGCCCCTATGGAAGGAACCCTACGGGCCCCTACAGAACACTACTGGCTCCTGCGGTACTCTACAGGCCTCTAGGGAACCTACGAAGCTCTACGGAGCCCTATGGATCCTTACGGAACAGTACGGGCCCCTTCAGACCTCTGCGGACGCTTATGGAAACCTACAGGACCCTACGGAACTGTACGAGACTCTAGAGGCCCCTAGGGAACACCACAGGACCCTACGGAACCGTACGAGACTCTACAGGCCCCTAGGGAACACCACAGGCCCCTACGGAACCCTACACAACCCTCTGGAAACTTATGGCACCCTACAACCTCCTACCAACCCCTGCGGGCACTTACACAACCCTACAGGCCCCTACGGAAATCTACGGGACTCCACGGGCCCCTAGGGAAGCCTACAGATTTCAACGGAACCCTACGAGCCCCTCTGGAACCCTACAGAATACTCCAGGACCCGACAGCACTCTACAAGACCCTTAGCAACACAACGGAACCTCACTAAAACCCTATGGGCTCCTACAGAACACTGCAGGCGCCTACGGAACCCTACAGACCCCTACAAAACCCTACAGACACCTGCGGGCACTTACAGAAGCCTGCAGGCCCCTACAGAACCCTACAGGTCCATACAGAACCCCACAGGGCCCTACGGAACTTTACCAGCCACTACGGAACTCTACGGGCCCCTACAGAACCCTGCAGAACCCTCCAGAACCTTACAGAATCCCACAGACTCCTACAGACTGCTGCGGGCACTTACACAACCCTACAGGCCCCTACGGAACACTGCCAGCCCCTACGGAAGGAACCTTACGGGCCCCTACAGAACACTACTGGCTCCTGCGGTACTCTACAGGCCTCTAGGGAACCTACGAAGCTCTACTGAGGCCTATGGATCCTTACGGAACAGTACGGGCCCCTTCAGACCTCTGCGGGCGCTTATGGAAACCTACAGGACCCTACGGAACTGTACGAGACTCTAGAGGCCCCTAGGGAACACTACAGGCCCCTACGGAACCGTATGAGACTCTACAGGCCCCTAGGGAATACCACAGGCCCCTACGGAACCGTACGAGACTCTACAGGCCCCTAGGGAACACCACAGGCCCCTACGGAACCCTACACAACCCTCTGGAAACTTATGGCACCCTACAAGCTCCTACCAACCCCTGCGGGCACTTACACAACCCTACAGGCCCCTACGGAAATCTACGGGACTCCACGGGCCCCTAGGGAAGCCTACAGATTTCAACGGAACCCTACGAGCCCCTCTGGAACCCTACAGAATACTCCAGGACCCGACAGCACTCTACAAGACACTTAGCAACACAACGGAACCTCACTAAAACCCTATGGGCTCCTACAGAACACTGCAGGTGCCTACGGAACCCTACAGACCCCTACGGAATACTACCAGCCGCTACGGAAACCTATGGCCCCTACGGAACTCTACGGAACCTGACAGAAACACTGTGGGCCCCTACAGGCCCTTGCGGGCACTTGCAGAACTCTGCAGGAACCCACGGAACTTTATGGAACCCTACCAGCCCCTACGGAAGACTAAAGACCCTTGCAGGCAGTTACAGAACGGTACAGGGCCCTAGGGAACTTTACCAGCCACTACGGAACTCTACGGGCCCCTACGGAACCCTGCAGAACCCTCCAGAACCTTACAGAATCCCACGGATTCCTACAGACTCCTGCGGGCACTTACTCAACCCTAGAGGACCCTACGGAACACTGCCAGCCCCTATGGAAGGAACCCTACGGGCCCCTACAGAACACTACTGGCTCCTGCAGTACTCTACAGGCCTCTAGGGAACCTACGAAGCTCTACGGAGCCCTATGGATCCTTACGGAACAGTACGGGCCCCTTCAGACCTCTGCGGGTGCTTATGGAAACCTACAGGACCCTACGGAACTGTACGAGACTCTAGAGGCCCCTAGGGAACACCACAGGACCCTACGGAACCGTACGAGACTCTACAGGCCCCTAGGGAACACCACAGGACCCTACGGAACTGTACGAGACTCTACAGGCCCCTAGGGAACACCACAGGCCCCTACGGAACCCTACACAACCCTATGGAAACTTATGGCACCCTACAACCTCCTACCAACCCCTGCGGGCACTTACACAACCCTACAGGCCCCTACGGAAATCTACGGGACTCCACGGGCCCCTAGGGAAGCCTACAGATTTCAACGGAACCCTACGAGCCCCTCTGGAACCCTACAGAATACTCCAGGACCCGACAGCACTCTACAAGACCCTTAGCAACACAACGGAACCTCACTAAAACCCTATGGGCTCCGTCAGAACACTGCAGGTGCCTACGGAACCCTACAGACCCCTACGGAATACTACCAGCCGCTACGGAAACCTATGGCCCCTACGGAACTCTACGGAACCTGACAGAAACACTGTGGGCCCCTACAGGCCCTTGCGGGCACTTGCAGAACTCTGCAGGAACCCACGGAACTTTATGGAACCCTACCAGCCCCTACGGAAGCCTAAAGACCCTTGCAGGCAGTTACGGAACGGTACAGGGCCCTAGGGAACTTTACCAGCCACTACGGAACTCTACGGGCCCCTACGGAACCCTGCAGAACCCTCCAGAACCTTACAGAATCCCACAGATTCCTACAGACTCCTGCGGGCACTTACTCAACCCTAGAGGACCCTACGGAACACTGCCAGCCCCTATGGAAGGAACCCTACGGGCCCCTACAGAACACTACTGGCTCCTGCGGTACTCTACAGGCCTCTAGGGAACCTACGAAGCTCTACGGAGCCCTATGGATCCTTACGGAACAGTACGGGCCCCTTCAGACCTCTGCGGGCGCTTATGGAAACCTACAGGACCCTACGGAACTGTACGAGACTCTACAGGCCCCTAGGGAACACCACAGGCCCCTACGGAACCCTACACAACCCTCTGGAAACTTATGGCACCCTACAAGCTCCTACCAACCCCTGCGGGCACTTACACAACCCTACAGGCCCCTACGGAAATCTACGGGACTCCACGGGCCCCTAGGGAAGCCTACAGATTTCAACGGAACCCTACGAGCCCTTCTGGAACCCTACAGAATACTCCAGGACCCGACAGCACTCTACAAGACCCTTAGCAACACAACGGAACCTCACTAAAACCCTATGGGCTCCTACAGAACACTGCAGGCGCCTACGGAACCCTACAGACCCCTACAAAACCCTACAGACTGCTGCGGGCACTTACACAACCCTACAGGCCCCTACGGAACACTGCCAGCCCCTACGGAAGGAACCTTACGGGCCCCTACAGAACACTACTGGCTCCTGCGATACTCTACAGGCCTCTAGGGAACCTACGAAGCTCTACGGAACCCTATGGATCCTTATGGAACAGTACGGGCCCCTTCAGACCTCTGCGGGCACTTATGGAAACCTACAGGACCCTACGGAACTGCACGAGACTCTACAGGCCCCTAGGGAACACCACAGGCCCCTATGGAAATGTACGAGACTCTACAGGCCCCTAGGGAACAGCACAGGCCCCTACGGAACCCTACACAACCCTCTGGAAACTTATGGCACCCTACAAGCTCCTACCAACCCCTGCGGGCACTTACACAACCCTACAGGCCCCTACGGAAATCTACGGGACTCCACGGGCCCCTAGGGAAGCCTACAGATTTCAACGGAACCCTACGAGCCCCTCTGGAACCCTACAGAATACTCCAGGACCCGACAGCACTCTACAAGACCCTTAGCAACACAACGGAACCTCACTAAAACCCTATGGGCTCCTACAGAACACTGCAGGTGCCGACGGAACCCTACAGACCCCTACAAAACCCTACAGACACCTGTGGGCACTTACAGAAGCCTGCAGGCCCCTACAGAACCCTACAGGTCCATACAGAACCCCACAGGGCCCTACGGAACTTTACCAGCCACTACGGAACTCTACGGGCCCCTACAGAACCCTGCAGAACCCTCCAGAACCTTACAGAATCCCACAGACTCCTACAGACTGCTGCGGGCACTTACACAACCCTACAGGCCCCTACGGAACACTGCCAGCCCCTACGGAAGGAACCTTACGGGCCCCTACAGAACACTACTGGCTCCTGCGGTACTCTACAGGCCTCTAGGGAACCTACGAAGCTCTACTGAGGCCTATGGATCCTTACGGAACAGTACGGGCCCCTTCAGACCTCTGCGGGCGCTTATGGAAACCTACAGGACCCTACGGAACTGTACGAGACTCTAGAGGCCCCTAGGGAACACTACAGGCCCCTACGGAACCGTATGAGACTCTACAGGCCCCTAGGGAACACCACAGGCCCCTACGGAACCGTACGAGACTCTACAGGCCCCTAGGGAACACCACAGGCCCCTACGGAACCCTACACAACCCTCTGGAAACTTATGGCACCCTACAAGCTCCTACCAACCCCTGCGGGCACTTACACAACCCTACAGGCCCCTACGGAAATCTACGGGACTCCACGGGCCCCTAGGGAAGCCTACAGATTTCAACGGAACCCTACGAGCCCCTCTGGAACCCTACAGAATACTCCAGGACCCGACAGCACTCTACAAGACACTTAGCAACACAACGGAACCTCACTAAAACCCTATGGGCTCCTACAGAACACTGCAGGTGCCTACGGAACCCTACAGACCCCTACGGAATACTACCAGCCGCTACGGAAACCTATGGCCCCTACGGAACTCTACGGAACCTGACAGAAACACTGTGGGCCCCTACAGGCCCTTGCGGGCACTTGCAGAACTCTGCAGGAACCCATGGAACTTTATGGAACCCTACCAGCCCCTACGGAAGACTAAAGACCCTTGCAGGCAGTTACAGAACGGTACAGGGCCCTAGGGAACTTTACCAGCCACTACGGAACTCTACGGGCCCCTACGGAACCCTGCAGAACCCTCCAGAACCTTACAGAATCCCACGGATTCCTACAGACTCCTGCGGGCACTTACTCAACCCTAGAGGACCCTACGGAACACTGCCAGCCCCTATGGAAGGAACCCTACGGGCCCCTACAGAACACTACTGGCTCCTGCAGTACTCTACAGGCCTCTAGGGAACCTACGAAGCTCTACGGAGCCCTATGGATCCTTACGGAACAGTACGGGCCCCTTCAGACCTCTGCGGGTGCTTATGGAAACCTACAGGACCCTACGGAACTGTACGAGACTCTAGAGGCCCCTAGGGAACACCACAGGACCCTACGGAACCGTACGAGACTCTACAGGCCCCTAGGGAACACCACAGGACCCTACGGAACTGTACGAGACTCTACAGGCCCCTAGGGAACACCACAGGCCCCTACGGAACCCTACACAACCCTATGGAAACTTATGGCACCCTACAACCTCCTACCAACCCCTGCGGGCACTTACACAACCCTACAGGCCCCTACGGAAATCTACGGGACTCCACGGGCCCCTAGGGAAGCCTACAGATTTCAACGGAACCCTACGAGCCCCTCTGGAACCCTACAGAATACTCCAGGACCCGACAGCACTCTACAAGACCCTTAGCAACACAACGGAACCTCACTAAAACCCTATGGGCTCCTACAGAACACTGCAGGTGCCTACGGAACCCTACAGACCCCTACGGAATACTACCAGCCGCTACGGAAACCTATGGCCCCTACGGAACTCTACGGAACCTGACAGAAACACTGTGGGCCCCTACAGGCCCTTGCGGGCACTTGCAGAACTCTGCAGGAACCCACGGAACTTTATGGAACCCTACCAGCCCCTACGGAAGCCTAAAGACCCTTGCAGGCAGTTACGGAACGGTACAGGGCCCTAGGGAACTTTACCAGCCACTACGGAACTCTACGGGCCCCTACGGAACCCTGCAGAACCCTCCAGAACCTTACAGAATCCCACAGATTCCTACAGACTCCTGCGGGCACTTACTCAACCCTAGAGGACCCTACGGAACACTGCCAGCCCCTATGGAAGGAACCCTACGGGCCCCTACAGAACACTACTGGCTCCTGCGGTACTCTACAGGCCTCTAGGGAACCTACGAAGCTCTACGGAGCCCTATGGATCCTTACGGAACAGTACGGGCCCCTTCAGACCTCTGCGGGCGCTTATGGAAACCTACAGGACCCTACGGAACTGTACGAGACTCTACAGGCCCCTAGGGAACACCACAGGCCCCTACGGAACCCTACACAACCCTCTGGAAACTTATGGCACCCTACAAGCTCCTACCAACCCCTGCGGGCACTTACACAACCCTACAGGCCCCTACGGAAATCTACGGGACTCCACGGGCCCCTAGGGAAGCCTACAGATTTCAACGGAACCCTACGAGCCCTTCTGGAACCCTACAGAATACTCCAGGACCCGACAGCACTCTACAAGACCCTTAGCAACACAACGGAACCTCACTAAAACCCTATGGGCTCCTACAGAACACTGCAGGCGCCTACGGAACCCTACAGACCCCTACAAAACCCTACAGACTGCTGCGGGCACTTACACAACCCTACAGGCCCCTACGGAACACTGCCAGCCCCTACGGAAGGAACCTTACGGGCCCCTACAGAACACTACTGGCTCCTGCGATACTCTACAGGCCTCTAGGGAACCTACGAAGCTCTACGGAACCCTATGGATCCTTATGGAACAGTACGGGCCCCTTCAGACCTCTGCGGGCACTTATGGAAACCTACAGGACCCTACGGAACTGCACGAGACTCTACAGGCCCCTAGGGAACACCACAGGCCCCTATGGAAATGTACGAGACTCTACAGGCCCCTAGGGAACAGCACAGGCCCCTACGGAAACCTACACAACCCTCTGGAAACTTATGGCACCCTACAAGCTCCTACCAACCCCTGCGGGCACTTACACAACCCTACAGGCCCCTACGGAAATCTACGGGACTCCACGGGCCCCTAGGGAAGCCTACAGATTTCAACGGAACCCTACGAGCCCCTCTGGAACCCTACAGAATACTCCAGGACCCGACAGCACTCTACAAGACCCTTAGCAACACAACGGAACCTCACTAAAACCCTATGGGCTCCTACAGAACACTGCAGGTGCCGACGGAACCCTACAGACCCCTACAAAACCCTACAGACACCTGTGGGCACTTACAGAAGCCTGCAGGCCCCTACAGAACCCTACAGGTCCATACAGAACCCCACAGGGCCCTACGGAACTTTACCAGCCACTACGGAACTCTACGGGCCCCTACAGAACCCTGCAGAACCCTCCAGAACCTTACAGAATCCCACAGACTCCTACAGACTGCTGCGGGCACTTACACAACCCTACAGGCCCCTACGGAACACTGCCAGCCCCTACGGAAGGAACCTTACGGGCCCCTACAGAACACTACTGGCTCCTGCGGTACTCTACAGCCCTCTAGGGAACCTATGAAGCTCTACGGAACCCTATGGATCCTTATGGAACAGTACGGGTCCCTTCAGACCTCTGCGGGCGCTTATGGAAACCTACAGGACCCTACGGAACTGTACGAGACTCTAGAGGCCTTTAGGGAACACTACAGGCCCCTACGGAAATCTACGGGACTCCACGGGCCCCTAGGGAAGCCTACAGATTTCAACGGAACCCTACGAGCCCCTCTGGAACCCTACAGAATACTCCAGGACCCGACAGCACTCTACAAGACCCTTAGCAACACAACGGAACCTCACTAAAACCCTATGGGCTCCTACAGAACACTGCAGGTGCCTACGGAACCCTACAGACCCCTACGGAATACTACCAGCCGCTACGGAAACCTATGGCCCCTACGGAACTCTACAGAACCTGACAGAAACACTGTGGGCCCCTACAGGCCCTTGCGGGCACTTGCAGAACTCTGCAGGAACCCATGGAACTTTATGGAACCCTACCAGCCCCTACGGAAGCCTAAAGACCCTTGCAGGCAGTTACGGAACGGTACAGGGCCCTAGGGAACTTTACCAGCCACTACGGAACTCTACGGGCCCCTACGGAACCCTGCAGAACCCTCCAGAACCTTACAGAATCCCACGGATTCCTACAGACTCCTGCGGGCACTTACTCAACCCTAGAGGACCCTACGGAACACTGCCAGCCCCTACGGAAGGAACCCTACGGGCCCCTACAGAACACTACTGGCTCCTGCGGTACTCTACAGGCCTCTAGGGAACCTACGAAGCTCTACGGAGCCCTATGGATCCTTACGGAACAGTACGGGCCCCTTCAGACCTCTGCGGGCGCTTATGGAAACCTACAGGACCCTACGGAACTGTACGAGACTCTACAGGCCCCTAGGGAACACCACAGGCCCCTACGGAACCCTACACAACCCTCTGGAAACTTATGGCACCCTACAAGCTCCTACCAACCCCTGCGGGCACTTACACAACCCTACAGGCCCCTACGGAAATCTACGGGACTCCACGGGCCCCTAGGGAAGCCTACAGATTTCAACGGAACCTTACGAGCCCCTCTGGAACCCTACAGAATACTCCAGGACCCGACAGCACTCTACAAGACCCTTAGCAACACAACGGAACCTCACTAAAACCCTATGGGCTCCTACAGAACACTGCAGGCGCCTACGGAACCCTACAGACCCCTACAAAACCCTACAGACACCTGTGGGCACTTACAGAAGCCTGCAGGCCCCTACAGAACCCTACAGGTCCATACAGAACCCCACAGGGCCCTACGGAACTTTACCAGCCACTACGGAACTCTACGGGCCCCTACAGAACCCTGCAGAACCCTCCAGAACCTTACAGAATCCCACAGACTCCTACAGACTGCTGCGGGCACTTACAAAACCCTACAGGCCCCTACGGAACACTGCCAGCCCCTACGGAAGGAACCTTACGGGCCCCTACAGAACACTACTGGCTCCTGCGGTACTCTACAGGCCTCTAGGGAACCTACGAAGCTCTACGGAGCCCTATGGATCCTTACGGAACAGTACGGGCCCCTTCAGATCTCTGCGGGCGCTTATGGAAACCTACAGGACCCTACGGAACTGTACGAGACTCTAGAGGCCCCTAGGGAACACTACAGGCCCCTACGGAACCGTATGAGACTCTACAGGCCCCTAGGGAACACCACAGGACCCTACGGAACCGTACGAGACTCTACAGGCCCCTAGGGAACACCACAGGCCCCTACGGAACCCTACACAACCCTCTGGAAACTTATGGCACCCTACAAGCTCCTACCAACCCCTGCGGGCACTTACACAACCCTACAGGCCCCTACGGAAATCTACGGTACTCCACGGGCCCCTAGGGAAGCCTACAGATTTCAACGGAACCCTACGAGCCCTTCTGAAACCCTACAGAATACTCCAGGACCCGACAGCACTCTACAAGACCCTTAGCAACACAACGGAACCTCACTAAAACCCTATGGGCTCCTACAGAACACTGCAGGCGCCTACGGAACCCTACAGACCCCTACAAAACCCTACAGACTGCTGCGGGCACTTACACAACCCTACAGGCCCCTACGGAACACTGCCAGCCCCTACGGAAGGAACCTTACGGGCCCCTACAGAACACTACTGGCTCCTGCGATACTCTACAGGCCTCTAGGGAACCTACGAAGCTCTACGGAACCCTATGGATCCTTATGGAACAGTACGGGTCCCTTCAGACCTCTGCGGGCGCTTATGGAAACCTACAGGACCCTACGGAACTGCACGAGACTCTACAGGCCCCTAGGGAACACCACAGGCCCCTATGGAAATGTACGAGACTCTACAGGCCCCTAGGGAACACCACAGGCCCCTACGGAACCCTACACAACCCTCTGGAAACTTATGGCACCCTACAAGCTCCTACCAACCCCTGCGGGCACTTACACAACCCTACAGGCCCCTACGGAAATCTACGGGACTCCACGGGCCCCTAGGGAAGCCTACAGATTTCAACGGAACCCTACGAGCCCCTCTGGAACCCTACAGAATACTCCAGGACCCGACAGCACTCTACAAGACCCTTAGCAACACAACGGAACCTCACTAAAACCCTATGGGCTCCTACAGAACACTGCAGGTGCCGACGGAACCCTACAGACCCCTACAAAACCCTACAGACACCTGTGGGCACTTACAGAAGCCTGCAGGCCCCTACAGAACCCTACAGGTCCATACAGAACCCCACAGGGCCCTACGGAACTTTACCAGCCACTACGGAACTCTACGGGCCCCTACAGAACCCTGCAGAACCCTCCAGAACCTTACAGAATCCCACAGACTCCTACAGACTGCTGCGGGCACTTACACAACCCTACAGGCCCCTACGGAACACTGCCAGCCCCTACGGAAGGAACCTTACGGGCCCCTACAGAACACTACTGGCTCCTGCGGTACTCTACAGGCCTCTAGGGAACCTATGAAGCTCTACGGAACCCTATGGATCCTTATGGAACAGTACGGGTCCCTTCAGACCTCTGCGGGCGCTTATGGAAACCTACAGGACCCTACGGAACTGTACGAGACTCTAGAGGCCCCTAGGGAACACTACAGGCCCCTACGGAAATCTACGGGACTCCACGGGCCCCTAGGGAAGCCTACAGATTTCAACGGAACCCTACGAGCCCCTCTGGAACCCTACAGAATACTCCAGGACCCGACAGCACTCTACAAGACCCTTAGCAACACAACGGAACCTCACTAAAACCCTATGGGCTCCTACAGAACACTGCAGGTGCCTACGGAACCCTACAGACCCCTACGGAATACTACCAGCCGCTACGGAAACCTATGGCCCCTACGGAACTCTACGGAACCTGACAGAAACACTGTGGGCCCCTACAGGCCCTTGCGGGCACTTGCAGAACTCTGCAGGAACCCACGGAACTTTATGGAACCCTACCAGCCCCTACGGAAGCCTCAAGACCCTTGCAGGCAGTTACGGAACGGTACAGGGCCCTAGGGAACTTTACCAGCCACTACGGAACTCTACGGGCCCCTACGGAACCCTGCAGAACCCTCCAGAACCTTACAGAATCCCACGGATTCCTACAGACTCCTGCGGGCACTTACTCAACCCTAGAGGACCCTACGGAACACTGCCAGCCCCTATGGAAGGAACCCTACGGGCCCCTACAGAACACTACTGGCTCCTGCAGTACTCTACAGGCCTCTAGGGAACCTACGAAGCTCTACGGAGCCCTATGGATCCTTACGGAACAGTACGGGCCCCTTCAGATCTCTGCGGGCGCTTATGGAAACCTACAGGACCCTACGGAACTGTACGAGACTCTAGAGGCCCCTAGGGAACACTACAGGCCCCTACGGAACCGTATGAGACTCTACAGGCCCCTAGGGAACACCACAGGACCCTACGGAACCGTACGAGACTCTACAGGCCCCTAGGGAACACCACAGGCCCCTACGGAACCCTACACAACCCTCTGGAAACTTATGGCACCCTACAACCTCCTACCAACCCCTGCGGGCACTTACACAACCCTACAGGCCCCTACGGAAATCTACGGGACTCCACGGGCCCCTAGGGAAGCCTACAGATTTCAACGGAACCCTACGAGCCCCTCTGGAACCCTACAGAATACTCCAGGACCCGACAGCACTCTACAAGACCCTTAGCAACACAACGGAACCTCACTAAAACCCTATGGGCTCCTACAGAACACTGCAGGTGCCTACGGAACCCTACAGACCCCTACGGAATACTACCAGCCGCTACGGAAACCTATGGCCCCTACGGAACTCTACAGAACCTGACAGAAACACTGTGGGCCCCTACAGGCCCTTGCGGGCACTTGCAGAACTCTGCAGGAACCCATGGAACTTTATGGAACCCTACCAGCCCCTACGGAAGCCTAAAGACCCTTGCAGGCAGTTACGGAACGGTACAGGGCCCTAGGGAACTTTACCAGCCACTACGGAACTCTACGGGCCCCTACGGAACCCTGCAGAACCCTCCAGAACCTTACAGAATCCCACGGATTCCTACAGACTGCTGCGGGCACTTACTCAACCCTAGAGGACCCTACGGAACACTGCCAGCCCCTACGGAAGGAACCCTACGGGCCCCTACAGAACAGTACTGGCTCCTGCGGTACTCTACAGGCCTCTAGGGAACCTACGAAGCTCTACGGAGCCCTATGGATCCTTACGGAACAGTACGGGCCCCTTCAGACCTCTGCGGGCGCTTATGGAAACCTACAGGACCCTACGGAACTGTACGAGACTCTACAGGCCCCTAGGGAACACCACAGGCCCCTACGGAACCCTACACAACCCTCTGGAAACTTATGGCACCCTACAAGCTCCTACCAACCCCTGCGGGCACTTACACAACCCTACAGGCCCCTACGGAAATCTACGGGACTCCACGGGCCCCTAGGGAAGCCTACAGATTTCAACGGAACCTTACGAGCCCCTCTGGAACCCTACAGAATACTCCAGGACCCGACAGCACTCTACAAGACCCTTAGCAACACAACGGAACCTCACTAAAACCCTATGGGCTCCGTCAGAACACTGCAGGCGCCTACGGAACCCTACAGACCCCTACAAAACCCTACAGACACCTGTGGGCACTTACAGAAGCCTGCAGGCCCCTACAGAACCCTACAGGTCCATACAGAACCCCACAGGGCCCTACGGAACTTTACCAGCCACTACGGAACTCTACGGGCCCCTACAGAACCCTGCAGAACCCTCCAGAACCTTACAGAATCCCACAGACTCCTACAGACTGCTGCGGGCACTTACACAACCCTACAGGCCCCTACGGAACACTGCCAGCCCCTACGGAAGGAACCTTACGGGCCCCTACAGAACACTACTGGCTCCTGCGGTACTCTAAAGCCCTCTAAGGAACCTACGAAGCTCTACGGAACCCTATGGATCCTTATGGAACAGTACGGGTCCCTTCAGACCTCTGCGGGCGCTTATGGAAACCTACAGGACCCTACGGAACTGTACGAGACTCTAGAGGCCCCTAGGGAACACCACAGGCCCCTACGGAACCGTACGAGACTCTACAGGCCCCTAGGGAACACCACAGGCCCCTATGGAAATGTACGAGACTCTACAGGCCCCTAGGGAACACCACAGGCCCCTACGGAACCCTACACAACCCTCTGGAAACTTATGGCACCCTACAAGCTCCTACCAACCCCTGCGGGCACTTACACAACCCTACAGGCCCCTACGGAAATCTACGGTACTCCACGGGCCCCTAGGGAAGCCTACAGATTTCAACGGAACCCTACGAGCCCTTCTGGAACCCTACAGAATACTCCAGGACCCGACAGCACTCTACAAGACCCTTAGCAACACAACGGAACCTCACTAAAACCCTATGGGCTCCTACAGAACACTGCAGGCGCCTACGGAACCCTACAGACCCCTACAAAACCCTACAGACACCTGTGGGCACTTACAGAAGCCTGCAGGCCCCTACAGAACCCTACAGGTCCATACAGAACCCCACCGGGCCCTACGGAACTTTACCAGCCACTACGGAACTCTACGGGCCCCTACAGAACCCTCCAGAACCTTACAGAATCCCACAGACTCCTACAGACTGCTGCGGGCACTTACACAACCCTACAGGCCCCTACGGAACACTGCCAGCCCCTACGGAAGGAACCTTACGGGCCCCTACAGAACACTACTGGCTCCTGCGGTACTCTACAGCCCTCTAAGGAACCTACGAAGCTCTACGGAACCCTATGGATCCTTATGGAACAGTACGGGTCCCTTCAGACCTCTGCGGGCGCTTATGGAAACCTACAGGACCCTACGGAACTGTACGAGACTCTAGAGGCCCCTAGGGAACACCACAGGCCCCTACGGAACCGTACGAGACTCTACAGGCCCCTAGGGAACACCACAGGACCCTACGGAACCGTACGAGACTCTACAGGCCCCTAGGGAACACCACAGGCCCCTACGGAACCCTACACAGCCCTCTGGAAACTTATGGCACCCTACAAGCTCCTACCAACCCCTGCGGGCACTTACACAACCCTACAGGCCCCTACGGAAATCTACGGGACTCCACGGGCCCCTAGGGAAGCCTACAGATTTCAACGGAACCCTACGAGCCCCTCTGGAACCCTACAGAATACTCCAGGACCCGACAGCACGCTACAAGACCCTTAGCAACACAACGGAACCTCACTAAAACCCTATGGGCTCCGTCAGAACACTGCAGGCGCCTACGGAACCCTACAGACCCCTACAAAACCCTACAGACACCTGTGGGCACTTACAGAAGCCTGCAGGTCCCTACAGAACCCTACAGGTCCATACAGAACCCCACAGGGCCCTACGGAACTTTACCAGCCACTACGGAACTCTACGGGCCCCTACAGAACCCTGCAGAACCCTCCAGAACCTTACAGAATCCCACAGACTCCTACAGACTGCTGCGGGCACTTACACAACCCTACAGGCCCCTACGGAACACTGCCAGCCCCTACGGAAGGAACCTTACGGGCCCCTACAGAACACTACTGGCTCCTGCGGTACTCTACAGGCCTCTAGGGAACCTACGAAGCTCTACGGAACCCTATGGATCCTTATGGAACAGTACGGGCCCCTTCAGACCTCTGCGGGCGCTTATGGAAACCTACAGGACCCTACGGAACTGTACGAGACTCTACAGGCCCCTAGGGAACACCACAGGCCCCTACGGAACCGTACGAGGCTCTACAGGCCCCTAGGGAACACCACAGGCCCCTACGGAACCCTACACTACCCTCTGGAAACTTATGGCACCCTACAAGCTCCTACCAACCCCTGCGGGCACTTACACAACCCTACAGGCCCCTACGGAAATCTACGGGACTCCACGGGCCCCTAGGAAAGCCTACAGATTTCAACGGAACCCTACGAGCCCCTCTGGAACCCTACAGAATACTCCAGGACCCAACAGCACTCTACAAGACCCTTAGCAACACAACGGAACCTCACTAAAACCCTATGGGCTCCTACAGAACACTGCAGGTGCCTACGGATTCCTACAGACCCCTACGGAATACTACCAGCCGCTACGGAAACCTATGGCCCCTACGGAACTCTACGGAACCTGACAGAAACACTGTGCGCCCCTACAGGCCCTTGTGGGCACTTGCAGAACTCTGCAGGAACCCACGGAACTTTATGGAACCCTACCAGCCCCTACGGAAGCCTAAAGACCCTTGCAGGCAGTTACGGAACGGTACAGGGCCCTAGGGAACTTTACCAGCCACTACGGAACTCTACGGGCCCCTAGGGAACCCTGCAGAACCCTCCAGAACTTTACAGAATCCCACGGATTCCTACTGACTCCTGCGGGCACTTACTCAACCCTAGAGGACCCTAGGGAACACTGCCAGCCCCTATGGAAGGAACCCTACGGGCCCCTACAGAACACTACTGGCTCCTGCGGTACTCTACAGCCCTCTAGGGAACCTACGAAGCTCTACAGAGCCCTATGGATCCTTACGGAACAGTACGGGCCCCTTCAGACCTCTCCGGGCGCTTATGGAAACCTACAGGACCCTACGGAACTGTACGAGACTCTAGAGGCCCCTAGGGAACACCACAGGCCCCTACGGAACCGTACGAGACTCTACAGGCCCCTAGGGAACACCACAGGCCCCTATGGAAATGTACGAGACTCTACAGGCCCCTAGGGAACACCACAGGCCCCTACGGAACCCTACACAACCCTCTGGAAACTTATGGCACCCTACAACCTCCTACCAACCCCTGCGGGCACTTACACAACCCTACAGGCCCCTACGGAAATCTACGGGACTCCACGGGCCCCTAGGGAAGCCTACAGATTTCGACGGAACCCTATGAGCCCTTCTGGAACCCTACAGAATACTCCAGGACCCGACAGCACTCTACAAGACCCTTAGCAACACAACGGAACCTCACTAAAACCCTATGGGCTCCTACAGAACACTGCAGGCACCTACAGAACCCTACAGACCCCTACAAAACCCTACAGACACCTGCGGGCACTTACAGAAGCCTGCAGGCCCCTACAGAACCCTACAGGTCCATACAGAACCCCACAGGGCCCTACGGAACTTTACCAGCCACTACGGAACTCTACGGGCCCCTACAGAACCCTGCAGAACCCTCCAGAACCTTACAGAATCCCACAGACTCCTACAGACTGCTGCGGGCACTTACACAACCCTACAGGCCCCTACGGAACACTGCCAGCCCCTACGGAAGGAACCTTACGGGCCCCTACAGAACACTACTGGCTCCTGCGGTACTCTACAGGCCTCTAGGGAACCTACGAAGCTCTACGGAACCCTATGGATCCTTATGGAACAGTACGGGTCCCTTCAGACCTCTGCGGGCGCTTATGGAAACCTACAGGACCCTACGGAACTGTACGAGACTCTAGAGGCCCCTAGGGAACACCACAGGCCCCTACGGAAATCTACGGGACTCCACGGGCCCCTAGGGAAGCCTACAGATTTCAACGGAACCCTACGAGCCCCTCTGGAACCCTACAGAATACTCCAGGACCCGACAGCACTCTACAAGACCCTTAGCAACACAACGGAACCTCACTAAAACCCTATGGGCTCCTACAGAACACTGCAGGTGCCTACGGAACCCTACAGACCCCTACGGAATACTACCAGCCGCTACGGAAACCTATGGCCCCTACGGAACTCTACGGAACCTGACAGAAACACTGTGGGCCCCTACAGGCCCTTGCGGGCACTTGCAGAACTCTGCAGGAACCCACGGAACTTTATGGAACCCTACCAGCCCCTACGGAAGCCTCAAGACCCTTGCAGGCACTTACGGAACGGTACAGGGCCCTAGGGAACTTTACCAGCCACTACGGAACTCTACGGGCCCCTACGGAACCCTGCAGAACCCTCCAGAACCTTACAGAATCCCACGGATTCCTACAGACTCCTGCGGGCACTTACTCAACCCTAGAGGACCCTACGGAACACTGCCAGCCCCTACGGAAGGAACCCTACGGGCCCCTACAGAACACTACTGGCTCCTGCGGTACTCTACAGGCCTCTAGGGAACCTACGAAGCTCTACGGAGCCCTATGGATCCTTACGGAACAGTACGGGCCCCTTCAGACCTCTGCGGGCGCTTATGGAAACCTACAGGACCCTACGGAACTGTACGAGACTCTACAGGCCCCTAGGGAACACCACAGGCCCCTACGGAACCCTACACAACCCTCTGGAAACTTATGGCACCCTACAAGCTCCTACCAACCCCTGCGGGCACTTACACAACCCTACAGGCCCCTACGGAAATCTACGGGACTCCACGGGCCCCTAGGGAAGCCTACAGATTTCGACGGAACCCTACGAGCCCCTCTGGAACCCTACAGAATACTCCAGGACCTGACAGCACTCTACAAGATCCTTAGCAACACAACGGAACCTCATTAAAACCCTATGGGGTCCTACAGAACACTGCAGGCGCCTACGGAACCCTACAGACCCCTACAAAACCCTACAGACACCTGTGGGCACTTACAGAAGCCTGCAGGCCCCTACAGAACCCTACAGGTCCATACAGAACCCCACCGGGCCCTACGGAACTTTACCAGCCACTACGGAACTCTACGGGCCCCTACAGAACCCTGCAGAACCCTCCAGAACCTTACAGAATCCCACAGACTCCTACAGACTGCTGCGGGCACTTACACAACCCTACAGGCCCCTACGGAACACTGCCAGCCCCTACGGGAGGAACCTTACGGGCCCCTACAGAACACTACTGGCTCCTGCGGTACTCTACAGCCCTCTAGGGAACCTACGAAGCTCTACGGAACCCTATGGATCCTTATGGAACAGTACGGGTCCCTTCAGACCTCTGCGGGCGCTTATGGAAACCTACAGGACCCTACGGAACTGTACGAGACTCTAGAGGCCCCTAGGGAACACCACAGGCCCCTACGGAACCGTACGAGACTCTACAGGCCCCTAGGGAACACCACAGGACCCTACGGAACCGTACGAGACTCTACAGGCCCCTAGGGAACACCACAGGCCCCTACGGAACCCTACACAACCCTATGGAAACTTATGGCACCCTACAAGCTCCTACCAACCCCTGCGGGCACTTACACAACCCTACAGGCCCCTACGGAAATCTACGGGACTCCACGGGCCCCTAGGGAAGCCTACAGATTTCAACGGAACCCTACGAGCCCCTCTGGAACCCTACAGAATACTCCAGGACCCGACAGCACTCTACAAGACCCTTAGCAACACAACGGAACCTCACTAAAACCCTATGGGCTCCGTCACAACACTGCAGGCGCCTACGGAACCCTACAGACCCCTACAAAACCCTACAGACACCTGTGGGCACTTACAGAAGCCTGCAGGCCCCTACAGAACCCTACAGGTCCATACAGAACCCCACAGGGCCCTACGGAACTTTACCAGCCACTACGGAACTCTACGGGCCCCTACAGAACCCTGCAGAACCCTCCAGAACCTTACAGAATCCCACAGACTCCTACAGACTGCTGCGGGCACTTACACAACCCTACAGGCCCCTACGGAACACTGCCAGCCCCTACGGAAGGAACCTTACGGGCCCCTACAGAACACTACTGGCTCCTGCGGTACTCTACAGCCCTCTAGGGAACCTACGAAGCTCTACGGAACCCTATGGATCCTTATGGAACAGTACGGGTCCCTTCAGACCTCTGCGGGCGCTTATGGAAACCTACAGGACCCTACGGAACTGTACGAGACTCTAGAGGCCCCTAGGGAACACCACAGGCCCCTACGGAACCGTACGAGACTCTACAGGCCCCTAGGGAACACCACAGGACCCTACGGAACCGTACGAGACTCTACAGGCCCCTAGGGAACACCACAGGCCCCTACGGAACCCTACACAACCCTATGGAAACTTATGGCACCCTACAAGCTCCTACCAACCCCTGCGGGCACTTACACAACCCTACAGGCCCCTACGGAAATCTACGGGACTCCACGGGCCCCTAGGGAAGCCTACAGATTTCAACGGAACCCTACGAGCCCCTCTGGAACCCTACAGAATACTCCAGGACCCGACAGCACTCTACAAGACCCTTAGCAACACAACGGAACCTCACTAAAACCCTATGGGCTCCGTCACAACACTGCAGGCGCCTACGGAACCCTACAGACCCCTACAAAACCCTACAGACACCTGTGGGCACTTACAGAAGCCTGCAGGCCCCTACAGAACCCTACAGGTCCATACAGAACCCCACAGGGCCCTACGGAACTTTACCAGCCACTACGGAACTCTACGGGCCCCTACAGAACCCTCCAGAACCCTCCAGAACCTTACAGAATCCCACAGACTGCTGCGGGCACTTACACAACCCTACAGGCCCCTACGGAACACTGCCAGCCCCTACGGAAGGAACCTTACGGGCCCCTACAGAACACTACTGGCTCCTGCGGTACTCTACAGCCCTCTAGGGAACCTACGAAGCTCTACGGAACCCTATGGATCCTTATGGAACAGTACGGGTCCCTTCAGACCTCTGCGGGCACTTATGGAAACCTACAGGACCCTACGGAACTGTACGAGACTCTAGAGGCCCCTAGGGAACACTACAGGCCCCTACGGAAATCTACGGGACTCCACGGGCCCCTAGGGAAGCCTACAGATTTCAACGGAACCCTACGAGCCCCTCTGGAACCCTACAGAATACTCCAGGACCCGACAGCACTCTACAAGACCCTTAGCAACACAACGGAACCTCACTAAAACCCTATGGGCTCCTACAGAACACTGCAGGCGCCTACGGAACCCTACAGACCCCTACGGAATACTACCAGCCGCTACGGAAACCTATGGCCCCTACGGAACTCTACGGAACCTGACAGAAACACTGTGGGCCCCTACAGGCCCTTGTGGGCACTTGCAGAACTCTGCAGGAACCCACGGAACTTTATGGAACCCTACCAGCCCCTACGGAAGCCTAAAGACCCTTGCAGGCAGTTACGGAACGGTACAGGGCCCTAGGGAACTTTACCAGCCACTACGGAACTCTACGGGCCCCTACGGAACCCTGCAGAACCCTCCAGAACCTTACAGAATCCCACGGATTCCTACAGACTGCTGCGGGCACTTACTCAACCCTAGAGGACCCTACGGAACACTGCCAGCCCCTATGGAAGGAACCCTACGGGCCCCTACAGAACACTACTGGCTCCTGCGGTACTCTACAGACCTCTAGGGAACCTACGAAGCTCTACAGAGCCCTATGTATCCTTACGGAACAGTACGGGCCCCTTCAGACCTCTGCGGGCGCTTATGGAAACCTACAGGACCCTACGGAACTGTACGAGACTCTACAGGCCCCTAGGGAACACCACAGGCCCCTACGGAACCCTACACTACCCTCTGGAAACTTATGGCACCCTACAAGCTCCTACCAACCCCTGCAGGCACTTACACAACCCTACAGGTCCCTACAGAAATCTACGGGACTCCACGGGCCCCTAGGGAAGCCTACAGATTTCAACGGAACCCTACGAGCCCCTCTGGAACCCTACAGAATACTCCAGGACCCGACAGCACTCTACAAGACCCTTAGCAACACAACGGAACCTCACTAAAACCCTATGAGCTCCTACAGAACACTGCAGGCGCCTACGGAACCCTACAGACCCCTAGGGAACCCTACAGACACTTGCGGGCACTTACAGAACCCTGCAGGCCCCTACAGAACCCTACAGGTCCATACAGAACCCCACAGGGCCCTACGGAACTTTACCAGCCACTACGGAACTCTACGGGCCCCTACAGAACCCTGCAGAACCCTCCAGAACCTTACAGAATCCCACAGATTCCTACAGACTGCTGCGGGCACTTACACAACCCTACTGGCCCCTACGGAACAATGCCAGCCCCTACGGAAGGAACCTTACGGGCCCCTACAGAACACTACTGGCTACTGCGGTACTCTACAGGCCTCTAGGGAACCTACGAAGCTCTACGGAACCCTATGGATCCTTATGGAACAGTACGGGCCCCTTCAGACCTCTGCGGGCGCTTATGGAAACCTACAGGACCCTACGGAACTGTACGAGACTCTACAGGCCCCTAGGGAACACTACAGGCCCCTACGGAAATCTACGGGACTCCACGGGCCCCTAGGGAAGCCTACAGATTTCAACGGAACCCTACGAGCCCCTCTGGAACCCTACAGAATACTCCAGGACCCGACAGCACTCTACAAGACCCTTAGCAACACAATGGAACCTCACTAAAACCCTATGGGGTCCTACAGAACACTGCAGGCGCCTACGGAACCCTACAGACCCCTACAAAACCCTACAGACACCTGTGGGCACTTACAGAAGCCTGCAGGCCCCTACAGAACCCTACAGGTCCATACAGAACCCCACCGGGCCCTACGGAACTTTACCAGCCACTACGGAACTCTACGGGCCCCTACAGAACCCTGCAGAACCCTCCAGAACCTTACAGAATCCCACAGACTCCTACAGACTGCTGCGGGCACTTACACAACCCTACAGGCCCCTACGGAACACTGCCAGCCCCTATGGAAGGAACCCTACGGGCCCCTACAGAACACTACTGGCTCCTGCGGTACTCTACAGACCTCTAGGGAACCTACGAAGCTCTACAGAGCCCTATGGATCCTTACGGAACAGTACGGGCCCCTTCAGACCTCTGCGGGCGCTTATGGAAACCTACAGGACCCTACGGAACTGTACGAGACTCTACAGGCCCCTAGGGAACACCACAGGCCCCTACGGAACCCTACACAACCCTCTGGAAACTTATGGCACCCTACAAGCTGCTACCAACCCCTGCGGGCACTAACACAACCCTACAGGTCCCTACAGAAATCTACGGGACTCCACGGGCCCCTAGGGAAGCCTACAGATTTCAACGGAACCCTACGAGCCCCTCTGGAACCCTACAGAATACTCCAGGACCCGACAGCACTCTACAAGACCCTTAGCAACACAACGGAACCTCACTAAAACCCTATGAGCTCCTACAGAACACTGCAGGCGCCTACGGAACCCTACAGACCCCTACGGAACCCTACAGACACTTGCGGGCACTTACAGAACCCTGCAGGCCCCTACAGAACCCTACAGGTCCATACAGAACCCCACAGGGCCCTACGGAACTTTACCAGCCACTACGGAACTCTACGGGCCCCTACAGAACCCTGCAGAACCCTCCAGAACCTTACAGAATCCCACAGACTCCTACAGACTGCTGCGGGCACTTACACAACCCTACTGGCCCCTACGGAACAATGCCAGCCCCTACGGAAGGAACCTTACGGGCCCCTACAGAACACTACTGGCTACTGCGGTACTCTACAGGCCTCTAGGGAACCTACGAAGCTCTACGGAACCCTATGGATCCTTATGGAACAGTACGGGCCCCTTCAGACCTCTGCGGGCGCTTATGGAAACCTACAGGACCCTACGGAACTGTACGAGACTCTACAGGCCCCTAGGGAACACTACAGGCCCCTACGGAAATCTACGGGACTCCACGGGCCCCTAGGGAAGCCTACAGATTTCAACGGAACCCTACGAGCCCCTCTGGAACCCTACAGAATACTCCAGGACCCGACAGCACTCTACAAGACCCTTAGCAACACAACGGAACCTCACTAAAACCCTATGGGCTCCTACAGAACACTGCAGGTGCCTACGGAACCCTACAGACCCCTACGGAATACTACCAGCCGCTACGGAAACCTATGGCCCCTACGGAACTCTACGGAACCTGACAGAAACACTGTGCGCCCCTACAGGCCCTTGCGGGCACTTGCAGAACTCTGCAGGAACCCATGGAACTTTATGGAACCCTACCAGCCCCTACGGAAGCCTAAAGACCCTTGCAGGCAGTTACGGAACGGTACAGGGCCCTAGGGAACTTTACCAGCCACTACGGAACTCTACGGGCCCCTACGGAACCCTGCAGAACCCTCCAGAACCTTACAGAATCCCATGGATTCCTACAGACTCCTGCGGGCACTTACTCAACCCTAGAGGACCCTACGAAACACTGCCAGCCCCTACGGAAGGAACCCTACGGGCCCCTACAGAACACTACTGGCTCCTGCGGTACTCTACAGGCCTCTAGGGAACCTACGAAGCTCTACGGAGCCCTATGGATCCTTACGGAACAGTACGGGCCCCTTCAGACCTCTGCGGGCGCTTATGGAAACCTACAGGACCCTACGGAACTGTACGAGACTCTACAGGCCCCTAGGGAACACCACAGGCCCCTACAGAACCGTACGAAACTCTACAGGCCCCTAGGGAACACCACAGGCCCCTACGGAACCCTACACTACCCTCTGGAAACTTATGGCACCCTACAAGCTCCTACCAACCCCTGCGGGCACTTACACAACCCTACAGGCCCCTACGGAAATCTACGGGACTCCACGGGCCCCTAGGAAAGCCTACAGATTTCAACGGAACCCTACGAGCCCCTCTGGAACCCTACAGAATACTCCAGGACCCAACAGCACTCTACAAGACCCTTAGCAACACAACGGAACCTCACTAAAACCCTATGGGCTCCTACAGAACACTGCAGGTGCCTACGGATTCCTACAGACCCCTACGGAATACTACCAGCCGCTACGGAAACCTATGGCCCCTACGGAACTCTACGGAACCTGACAGAAACACTGTGCGCCCCTACAGGCCCTTGTGGGCACTTGCAGAACTCTGCAGGAACCCACGGAACTTTATGGAACCCTACCAGCCCCTACGGAAGCCTAAAGACCCTTGCAGGCAGTTACGGAACGGTACAGGGCCCTAGGGAACTTTACCAGCCACTACGGAACTCTACGGGCCCCTAGGGAACCCTGCAGAACCCTCCAGAACTTTACAGAATCCCACGGATTCCTACTGACTCCTGCGGGCACTTACACAACCCTAGAGGACCCTAGGGAACACTGCCAGCCCCTATGGAAGGAACCCTACGGGCCCCTACAGAACACTACTGGCTCCTGCGGTACTCTACAGCCCTCTAGGGAACCTACGAAGCTCTACAGAGCCCTATGGATCCTTACGGAACAGTACGGGCCCCTTCAGACCTCTCCGGGCGCTTATGGAAACCTACAGGACCCTACGGAACTGTACGAGACTCTACAGGCCCCTAGGGAACACCACAGGCCCCTACGGAACCGTACGAGACTCTACAGGCCCCTAGGGAACACCACAGGCCCCTACGGAACCGTACGAGACTCTACAGGCCCCTAGGGAACACCACAGGCCCCTACGGAACCCTACACAACCCTCTGGAAACTTATGGCACCCTACAAGCTCCTACCAACCCCTGCGGGCACTTACACAACCCTACAGGCCCCTACGGAAATCTACGGGACTCCACGGGCCCCTAGGGAAGCCTACAGATTTCGACGGAACCCTATGAGCCCTTCTGGAACCCTACAGAATACTCCAGGACCCGACAGCACTCTACAAGACCCTTAGCAACACAACGGAACCTCACTAAAACCCTATGGGCTCCTACAGAGCACTGCAGGTGCCTACAGAACCCTACAGACCCCTACAAAACCCTACAGACACCTGCGGGCACTTACAGAAGCCTGCAGGCCCCTACAGAACCCTACAGGTCCATACAGAACCCCACAGGGCCCTACGGAACTTTACCAGCCACTACGGAACTCTACGGGCCCCTACAGAACCCTGCAGAACCCTCCAGAACCTTACAGAATCCCACAGACTCCTACAGACTGCTGCGGGCACTTACACAACCCTACAGGCCCCTACGGAACACTGCCAGCCCCTACGGGAGGAACCTTACGGGCCCCTACAGAACACTACTGGCTCCTGCGGTACTCTACAGCCCTCTAGGGAACCTACGAAGCTCTACGGAACCCTATGGATCCTTATGGAACAGTACGGGTCCCTTCAGACCTCTGCGGGCGCTTATGGAAACCTACAGGACCCTACGGAACTGTACGAGACTCTAGAGGCCCCTAGGGAACACTACAGGCCCCTACGGAAATCTACGGGACTCCACGGGCCCCTAGGGAAGCCTACAGATTTCAACGGAACCCTACGAGCCCCTCTGGAACCCTACAGAATACTCCAGGACCCGACAGCACTCTACAAGACCCTTAGCAACACAACGGAACCTCACTAAAACCCTATGGGCTCCTACAGAACACTGCAGGTGCCTACGGAACCCTACAGACCCCTATGGAATACTACCAGCCGCTACGGAAACCTATGGCCCCTACGGAACTCTACGGAACCTGACAGAAACACTGTGGGCCCCTACAGGCCCTTGCGGGCACTTGCAGAACTCTGCAGGAACCCACGGAACTTTATGGAACCCTACCAGCCCCTACGGAAGCCTCAAGACCCTTGCAGGCAGTTACGGAACGGTACAGGGCCCTAGGGAACTTTACCAGCCACTACGGAACTCTACGGGCCCCTACGGAACCCTGCAGAACCCTCCAGAACCTTACAGAATCCCACGGATTCCTACAGACTCCTGCGGGCACTTACTCAACCCTAGAGGACCCTACGGAACACTGCCAGCCCCTATGGAAGGAACCCTACGGGCCCCTACAGAACACTACTGGCTCCTGCGGTACTCTACAGCCCTCTAGGGAACCTACGAAGCTCTACAGAGCCCTATGTATCCTTACGGAACAGTACGGGCACCTTCAGACCTCTGCGGGCGCTTATGGAAACCTACAGGACCCTACGGAACTGTACGAGACTCTAGAGGCCCCTAGGGAACACCACAGGCCCCTACGGAACCGTACGAGACTCTACAGGCCCCTAGGGAACACCACAGGCCCCTATGGAAATATACGAGACTCTACAGGCCCCTAGGGAACACCACAGGCCCCTACGGAACCCTACACTACCCTCTGGAAACTTATGGCACCCTACAAGCTCCTACCAACCCCTGCAGGCACTTACACAACCCTACAGGTCCCTACAGAAATCTACGGGACTCCACGGGCCCCTAGGGAAGCCTACAGATTTCAACGGAACCCTACGAGCCCCTCTGGAACCCTACAGAATACTCCAGGACCCGACAGCACTCTACAAGACCCTTAGCAACACAACGGAACCTCACTAAAACCCTATGAGCTCCTACAGAACACTGCAGGCGCCTACGGAACCCTACAGACCCCTACGGAACCCTACAGACACTTGCGGGCACTTACAGAACCCTGCAGGCCCCTACAGAACCCTACAGGTCCATACAGAACCCCACAGGGCCCTACGGAACTTTACCAGCCACTACGGAACTCTACGGGCCCCTACAGAACCCTGCAGAACCCTCCAGAACCTTACAGAATCCCACAGATTCCTACAGACTGCTGCGGGCACTTACACAACCCTACTGGCCCCTACGGAACAATGCCAGCCCCTACGGAAGGAACCTTACGGGCCCCTACAGAACACTACTGGCTACTGCGGTACTCTACAGGCCTCTAGGGAACCTACGAAGCTCTACGGAACCCTATGGATCCTTATGGAACAGTACGGGCCCCTTCAGACCTCTGCGGGCGCTTATGGAAACCTACAGGACCCTACGGAACTGTACGAGACTCTACAGGCCCCTAGGGAACACTACAGGCCCCTACGGAAATCTACGGGACTCCACGGGCCCCTAGGGAAGCCTACAGATTTCAACGGAACCCTACGAGCCCCTCTGGAACCCTACAGAATACTCCAGGACCCGACAGCACTCTACAAGACCCTTAGCAACACAATGGAACCTCACTAAAACCCTATGGGGTCCTACAGAACACTGCAGGCGCCTACGGAACCCTACAGACCCCTACAAAACCCTACAGACACCTGTGGGCACTTACAGAAGCCTGCAGGCCCCTACAGAACCCTACAGGTCCATACAGAACCCGACCGGGCCCTACGGAACTTTACCAGCCACTACGGAACTCTACGGGCCCCTACAGAACCCTGCAGAACCCTCCAGAACCTTACAGAATCCCACAGACTCCTACAGACTGCTGCGGGCACTTACACAACCCTACAGGCCCCTACGGAACACTGCCAGCCCCTATGGAAGGAACCCTACGGGCCCCTACAGAACACTACTGGCTCCTGCGGTACTCTACAGACCTCTAGGGAACCTACGAAGCTCTACAGAGCCCTATGGATCCTTACGGAACAGTACGGGCCCCTTCAGACCTCTGCGGGCGCTTATGGAAACCTACAGGACCCTACGGAACTGTACGAGACTCTACAGGCCCCTAGGGAACACCACAGGCCCCTACGGAACCCTACACAACCCTCTGGAAACTTATGGCACCCTACAACCTCCTACCAACCCCTGCGGGCACTAACACAACCCTACAGGTCCCTACAGAAATCTACGGGACTCCACGGGCCCCTAGGGAAGCCTACAGATTTCAACGGAACCCTACGAGCCCCTCTGGAACCCTACAGAATACTCCAGGACCCGACAGCACTCTACAAGACCCTTAGCAACACAACGGAACCTCACTAAAACCCTATGAGCTCCTACAGAACACTGCAGGCGCCTACGGAACCCTACAGACCCCTACGGAACCCTACAGACACTTGCGGGCACTTACAGAACCCTGCAGGCCCCTACAGAACCCTACAGGTCCATACAGAACCCCACAGGGCCCTACGGAACTTTACCAGCCACTACGGAACTCTACGGGCCCCTACAGAACCCTGCAGAACCCTCCAGAACCTTACAGAATCCCACAGACTCCTACAGACTGCTGCGGGCACTTACACAACCCTACTGGCCCCTACGGAACAATGCCAGCCCCTACGGAAGGAACCTTACGGGCCCCTACAGAACACTACTGGCTACTGCGGTACTCTACAGGCCTCTAGGGAACCTACGAAGCTCTACGGAACCCTATGGATCCTTATGGAACAGTACGGGCCCCTTCAGACCTCTGCGGGCGCTTATGGAAACCTACAGGACCCTACGGAACTGTACGAGACTCTACAGGCCCCTAGGGAACACTACAGGCCCCTACGGAAATCTACGGGACTCCACGGGCCCCTAGGGAAGCCTACAGATTTCAACGGAACCCTACGAGCCCCTCTGGAACCCTACAGAATACTCCAGGACCCGACAGCACTCTACAAGACCCTTAGCAACACAACGGAACCTCACTAAAACCCTATGGGCTCCTACAGAACACTGCAGGTGCCTACGGAACCCTACAGACCCCTACGGAATACTACCAGCCGCTACGGAAACCTATGGCCCCTACGGAACTCTACGGAACCTGACAGAAACACTGTGCGCCCCTACAGGCCCTTGCGGGCACTTGCAGAACTCTGCAGGAACCCATGGAACTTTATGGAACCCTACCAGCCCCTACGGAAGCCTAAAGACCCTTGCAGGCAGTTACGGAACGGTACAGGGCCCTAGGGAACTTTACCAGCCACTACGGAACTCTACGGGCCCCTACGGAACCCTGCAGAACCCTCCAGAACCTTACAGAATCCCATGGATTCCTACAGACTCCTGCGGGCACTTACTCAACCCTAGAGGACCCTACGAAACACTGCCAGCCCCTACGGAAGGAACCCTACGGGCCCCTACAGAACACTACTGGCTCCTGCGGTACTCTACAGGCCTCTAGGGAACCTACGAAGCTCTACGGAGCCCTATGGATCCTTACGGAACAGTACGGGCCCCTTCAGACCTCTGCGGGCGCTTATGGAAACCTACAGGACCCTACGGAACTGTACGAGACTCTACAGGCCCCTAGGGAACACCACAGGCCCCTACAGAACCGTACGAAACTCTACAGGCCCCTAGGGAACACCACAGGCCCCTACGGAACCCTACACTACCCTCTGGAAACTTATGGCACCCTACAAGCTCCTACCAACCCCTGCGGGCACTTACACAACCCTACAGGCCCCTACGGAAATCTACGGGACTCCACGGGCCCCTAGGAAAGCCTACAGATTTCAACGGAACCCTACGAGCCCCTCTGGAACCCTACAGAATACTCCAGGACCCAACAGCACTCTACAAGACCCTTAGCAACACAACGGAACCTCACTAAAACCCTATGGGCTCCTACAGAACACTGCAGGTGCCTACGGATTCCTACAGACCCCTACGGAATACTACCAGCCGCTACGGAAACCTATGGCCCCTACGGAACTCTACGGAACCTGACAGAAACACTGTGCGCCCCTACAGGCCCTTGTGGGCACTTGCAGAACTCTGCAGGAACCCACGGAACTTTATGGAACCCTACCAGCCCCTACGGAAGCCTAAAGACCCTTGCAGGCAGTTACGGAACGGTACAGGGCCCTAGGGAACTTTACCAGCCACTACGGAACTCTACGGGCCCCTAGGGAACCCTGCAGAACCCTCCAGAACTTTACAGAATCCCACGGATTCCTACTGACTCCTGCGGGCACTTACACAACCCTAGAGGACCCTAGGGAACACTGCCAGCCCCTATGGAAGGAACCCTACGGGCCCCTACAGAACACTACTGGCTCCTGCGGTACTCTACAGCCCTCTAGGGAACCTACGAAGCTCTACAGAGCCCTATGGATCCTTACGGAACTGTACGGGCCCCTTCAGACCTCTCCGGGCGCTTATGGAAACCTACAGGACCCTACGGAACTGTACGAGACTCTAGAGGCCCCTAGGGAACACCACAGGCCCCTACGGAACCGTACGAGACTCTACAGGCCCCTAGGGAACACCACAGGCCCCTACGGAACCGTACGAGACTCTACAGGCCCCTAGGGAACACCACAGGCCCCTACGGAACCCTACACAACCCTCTGGAAACTTATGGCACCCTACAAGCTCCTACCAACCCCTGCGGGCACTTACACAACCCTACAGGCCCCTACGGAAATCTACGGGACTCCACGGGCCCCTAGGGAAGCCTACAGATTTCGACGGAACCCTATGAGCCCTTCTGGAACCCTACAGAATACTCCAGGACCCGACAGCACTCTACAAGACCCTTAGCAACACAACGGAACCTCACTAAAACCCTATGGGCTCCTACAGAGCACTGCAGGTGCCTACAGAACCCTACAGACCCCTACAAAACCCTACAGACACCTGCGGGCACTTACAGAAGCCTGCAGGCCCCTACAGAACCCTACAGGTCCATACAGAACCCCACAGGGCCCTACGGAACTTTACCAGCCACTACGGAACTCTACGGGCCCCTACAGAACCCTGCAGAACCCTCCAGAACCTTACAGAATCCCACAGACTCCTACAGACTGCTGCGGGCACTTACACAACCCTACAGGCCCCTACGGAACACTGCCAGCCCCTACGGGAGGAACCTTACGGGCCCCTACAGAACACTACTGGCTCCTGCGGTACTCTACAGCCCTCTAGGGAACCTACGAAGCTCTACGGAACCCTATGGATCCTTATGGAACAGTACGGGTCCCTTCAGACCTCTGCGGGCGCTTATGGAAACCTACAGGACCCTACGGAACTGTACGAGACTCTAGAGGCCCCTAGGGAACACTACAGGCCCCTACGGAAATCTACGGGACTCCACGGGCCCCTAGGGAAGCCTACAGATTTCAACGGAACCCTACGAGCCCCTCTGGAACCCTACAGAATACTCCAGGACCCGACAGCACTCTACAAGACCCTTAGCAACACAACGGAACCTCACTAAAACCCTATGGGCTCCTACAGAACACTGCAGGTGCCTACGGAACCCTACAGACCCCTACGGAATACTACCAGCCGCTACGGAAACCTATGGCCCCTACGGAACTCTACGGAACCTGACAGAAACACTGTGGGCCCCTACAGGCCCTTGCGGGCACTTGCAGAACTCTGCAGGAACCCACGGAACTTTATGGAACCCTACCAGCCCCTACGGAAGCCTCAAGACCCTTGCAGGCAGTTACGGAACGGTACAGGGCCCTAGGGAACTTTACCAGCCACTACGGAACTCTACGGGCCCCTACGGAACCCTGCAGAACCCTCCAGAACCTTACAGAATCCCACGGATTCCTACAGACTCCTGCGGGCACTTACTCAACCCTAGAGGACCCTACGGAACACTGCCAGCCCCTATGGAAGGAACCCTACGGGCCCCTACAGAACACTACTGGCTCCTGCGGTACTCTACAGCCCTCTAGGGAACCTACGAAGCTCTACAGAGCCCTATGTATCCTTACGGAACAGTACGGGCACCTTCAGACCTCTGCGGGCGCTTATGGAAACCTACAGGACCCTACGGAACTGTACGAGACTCTAGAGGCCCCTAGGGAACACCACAGGCCCCTACGGAACCGTACGAGACTCTACAGGCCCCTAGGGAACACCACAGGCCCCTATGGAAATATACGAGACTCTACAGGCCCCTAGGGAACACCACAGGCCCCTACGGAACCCTACACAGCCCTCTGGAAACTTATGGCACCCTACAAGCTCCTACCAACCCCTGCGGACACTTACACAACCCTACAGGCCCCTACGGAAATCTACGGGACTCCACGGGCCCCTAGGGAAGCCTACAGATTTCAACGGAACCCTACGAGCCCCTCTGGAACCCTACAGAATACTCCAGGACCCGACAGCACTCTACAAGACCCTTAGCAACACAACGGAACCTCACTAAAACCCTATGGGCTCCTACAGAACACTGCAGGCGCCTACGGAACCCTACAGACCCCTACGGAACCCTACAGACACTTGCGGGCACTTACAGAACCCTGCAGGCCCCTACAGAACCCTACAGGTCCATACAGAACCCCACAGGGCCCTACGGAACTTTACCAGCCACTACGGAACTCTACGGGCCCCTACAGAACCCTGCAGAACCCTCCAGAACCTTACAGAATCCCACAGATTCCTACAGACTGCTGCGGGCACTTACACAACCCTACAGGCCCCTACGGAACACTGCCAGCCCCTACGGAAGGAACCTTACGGGCCCCTACAGAACACTACTGGCTCCTGCGGTACTCTACAGGCCTCTAGGGAACCTACGAAGCTCTACGGAACCCTATGGATCCTTATGGAACAGTACGGGCCCCTTCAGACCTCTGCGGGCGCTTATGGAAACCTACAGGACCCTACGGAACTGTACGAGACTCTACAGGCCCCTAGGGAACACTACAGGCCCCTACGGAAATCTACGGGACTCCACAGGCCCCTAGGGAAGCCTACAGATTTCAACGGAACCCTACGAGCCCCTCTGGAACCCTACAGAATACTCCAGGACCCGACAGCACTCTACAAGACCATTAGCAACACAACGGAACCTCACTAAAACCCTATGGGCTCCTACAGAACACTGCAGGTGCCTACGGATTCCTACAGACCCCTACGGAATACTACCAGCCGCTACGGAAACCTATGGCCCCTACGGAACTCTACGGAACCTGACAGAAACACTGTGGGCCCCTACAGGCCCTTGCGGGCACTTGCAGAACTCTGCAGGAACCCACGGAACTTTATGGAACCCTACCAGCCCCTACGGAAGCCTCAAGACCCTTGCAGGCAGTTACGGAACGGTACAGGGCGATAGGGAACTTTACCAGCCACTACGGAACTCTACGGGCCCCTACGGAACCCTGCAGAACCCTCCAGAACCTTACAGAATCCCACGGATTCCTACAGACTCCTGCGGGCACTTACTCAACCCTAGAGGACCCTACGGAACACTGCCAGCCCCTATGGAAGGAACCCTACGGGCCCCTACAGAACACTACTGGCTCCTGCGGTACTCTACAGCCCTCTAGGGAACCTACGAAGCTCTACAGAGCCCTATGGATCCTTACGGAACAGTACGGGCTCCTTCAGACCTCTGCGGGCGCTTATGGAAACCTACAGGACCCTACGGAACTGTACGAGACTCTAGAGGCCCCTAGGGAACACCACAGGCCCCTACGGAACCGTACGAGACTCTACAGGCCCCTAGGGAACACCACAGGCCCCTATGGAAATGTACGAGACTCTACAGGCCCCTAGGGAACACCACAGGCCCCTACGGAACCCTACACAACCCTCTGGAAACTTATGGCACCCTACAAGCTCCTACCAACCCCTGCGGGCACTTACACAACCCTACAGGCCCCTACGGAAATCTACGGGACTCCACGGGCCCCTAGGGAAGCCTACAGATTTCGACGGAACCCTACGAGCCCCTCTGGAACCCTACAGAATACTCCAGGACCCGACAGCACTCTACAAGACCCTTAGCAACACAACGGAACCTCACTAAAACCCTATGGGCTCCTACAGAACACTGCAGGTGCCTACGGAACCCTACAGACCCCTACGGAATACTACCAGCCACTACGGAAACCTATGGCCCCTACGGAACTCTACGGAACCTGACAGAAACACTGTGCGCCCCTACAGGCCCTTGCGGGCACTTGCAGAACTCTGCAGGAACCCACGGAACTTTATGGAACCCTACCAGCCCCTACCGAAGCCTAAAGACCCTTGCAGGCAGTTACGGAACGGTACAGGGCCCTAGGGAACGTTACCAGCCACTACGGAACTCTACGGGCCCCTACGGAACCCTGCAGAACCCTCCAGAACCTTACAGAATCCCACGGATTCCTACAGACTCCTGCGGGCACTTACTCAACCCTAGAGGACCCTACGGAACACTGCCAGCCCCTATGGAAGGAACCCTACGGGCCCCTACAGAACACTACTGGCTCCTGCGGTACTCTACAGGCCTCTAGGGAACCTACGAAGCTCTACAGAGCCCTATGGATCCTTACGGAACAGTACGGGCTCCTTCAGACCTCTGCGGGCGCTTATGGAAACCTACAGGACCCTACGGAACTGTACAAGACTCTAGAGGCCCCTAGGGATCACCACAGGCCCCTACGGAACCGTACGAGACTCTACAGGCCCCTAGGGAACACCACAGGCCCCTACAGAACCGTACGAAACTCTACAGGCCCCTAGGGAACACCACAGGCCCCTACGGAACCCTACACCACCCTCTGGAAACTTATGGCACCCTACAAGCTCCTACCAACCCCTGCGGGCATTTACACAACCCTACAGGCCCCTACGGAAATCTACGGGACTCCACGGGCCCCTAGGGAAGCCTACAGATTTCGACGGAACCCTACGAGCCCTTCTGGAACCCTACAGAATACTCCAGGACCCGACAGCACTCTACAAGACCCTTAGCAACACAACGGAACCTCACTAAAACCCTATGGGCTCCTACAGAACACTGCAGGTGCCTACGGAACCCTACAGACCCCTACGGAATACTACCAGCCTCTACGGAAACCTATGGCCCCTACGGAACTCTACGGAACCTGACAGAAACACTGTGGGCCCCTACAGGCCCTTGCGGGCACTTGCAGAACTCTGCAGGAACCCACGGAACTTTATGGAACCCTACCAGCCCCTACGGAAGCCTCAAGACCCTTGCAGGCAGTTACGGAACGGTACAGGGCCCTAGGGAACTTTACCAGCCACTACGGAACTCTACGGGCCCCTACGGAACCCTGCAGAACCCTCCAGAACCTTACAGAATCCCACGGATTCCTACAGACTCCTGCGGGCACTTACTCAACCCTAGAGGACCCTACGGAACACTGCCAGCCCCTATGGAAGGAACCCTACGGGCCCCTACAGAACACTACTGGCTCCTGCGGTACTCTACAGGCCTCTAGGGAACCTACGAAGCTCTACAGAGCCCTATGGATCCTAACGGAACAGTACGGGCCCCTTCAGACCTCTGCGGGCGCTTATGGAAACCTACAGGACCCTACGGAACTGTACGAGACTCTAGAGGCCCCTAGGGAACACCACAGGCCCCTACGGAACCGTACGAGACTCTACAGGCCCCTAGGGAACACCACAGGCCCCTACGGAACCCTACACAACCCTCTGGAAACTTATGGCACCCTACAACCTCCTACCAACCCCTGCGGGCACTTACACAACCCTACAGGCCCCTACGGAAATCTACGGGACTCCACGGGCCCCTAGGGAAGCCTACAGATTTCGACGGAACCCTACGAGCCCCTCTGGAACCCTACAGAATACTCCAGGACCCGACAGCACTCTACAAGACCCTTAGCAACACAACGGAACCTCACTAAAACCCTATGAGCTCCTACAGAACACTGCAGGCGCCTACGGAACCCTACAGACCCTAGGGAACCCTACAGACACTTGCGGGCACTTACAGAACCCTGCAGGCCCCTAAGGAACCCTACAGGTCCATACAGAACCCCACAGGGCTTTATGGAACTTTACCAGCCACTACGGAACTCTACGGGCCCCTACAGAACCCTGCAGAACCCTCCAGAACCTTACAGAATCCCACAGATTCCTACAGACTGCTGCGGGCACTTACACAACCCTATAGGCCCCTACGGAAATCTACGGGACTCCACGGGCCCCTAGGGAAGCCTACAGTTTTCAACGGAACCCTACGAGCCCCTCCGGAACCCTACAGAATACTCCAGGACCCGACAGCACTCTACAAGACCCTTAGCAACACAACGGAACCTCACTAAAACCCTATGGGCTCCTACAGAACACTGCAGGTGCCTACAGAACCCTACAGACCCCTACGGAATACTACCAGCCGCTACGGAAACCTATGGCCCCTACGGAACTCTACGGAACCTGACAGAAACACTGTGGGCCCCTACAGGCCCTTGCGGGCACTTGCAGAACTCTGCAGGAACCCACGGAACTTTATGGAACCCTACCAGCCCCTACAGAAGCCTAAAGACCCTTGCAGGCAGTTACGGAACGGTACAGGGCCCTAGGGAACTTTACCAGCCACTACGGAACTCTACGGGCCCCTACAGAACCCTGCAGAACCCTCCAGAACCTTACAGAATCCCACAGACTCCTACAGACTGCTGCGGGCACTTACACAACCCTACAGGCCCCTACGGAACACTGCCAGCCCCTACGGAAGGAACCTTACGGGCCCCTACAGAACACTACTGGCTCCTGCGGTACTCTACAGGCCTCTAGGGAACCTACGAAGCTCTACAGAGCCCTATGGATCCTTATGGAACAGTACGAACCCCTTCAGACCTCTGCGGGCGCTTATGGAAACCTACAGGACCCTACGGAACTGTACGAGACTCTACAGGCCCCTAGGGAACACTACAGGCCCCTACGGAACCGTACGAGACTCTACAGGCCCCTAGGGAACACCCCAGGCCCCTACAGAACCGTACGAAACTCTACAGGTCCCTAGGGAACACCACAGGCCCCTACGGAACCCTACCCAACCCTCTGGAAACTTATGGCACCCTACAAGCTCCTACCAACCCCTGCGAGCACTTACACAACCCTACAGGCCCCTACGGAAATCTACGGGACTCCACGGGCCCCTAGGGAAGCCTACAGTTTTCAACGGAACCCTACGAGCCCCTCTGGAACCCTACAGAATACTCCAGGACCCGACAGCACTCTACAAGACCCTTAGCAACACAACGGAACCTCACTAAAACCCTATGGGCTCCTACAGAACACTGCAGGTGCCCACGGAACACTACAGACCCCTACGGAATACTACCAGCCGCTACGGAAACCTATGGCCCCTACGGAACTCTACGGAACCTGACAGAAACACTGTGCGCCCCTACAGGCCCTTGTGGGCACTTGCAGAACTCTGCAGGAACCCACGGAACTTTATGGAACCCTACCAGCCCCTACGGAAGCCTAAAGACCCTTGCAGGCAGTTACGGAACGGTACAGGGCCCTAGGGAACTTTACCAGCCACTACGGAACTCTACGGGCCCCTACGGAACCCTGCAGAACCCTCCAGAACCTTACAGAATCCCACAGACTCCTACAGACTGCTGCGGGTACTTGCACAACCCTACAGGCCCCTACGGAACACTGCCAGCCCCTACGGAAGGAACCTTACGGGCCCCTACAGAACACTACTGGCTCCTGCGGTACTCTACAGGCCTCTAGGGAACCTACGAAGCTCTACGGAACCCTATGGATCCTTACGGAACAGTACGGGCCCCTTCAGACCTCTGCGGGCGCTTATGGAAACCTACAGGACCCTACGGAACTGTACGAGACTCTACAGGCCCCTAGGGAACACTACAGGCCCCTACGGAACCGTACGAGACTCTACAGGCCCCTAGGGAACACCACAGGCCCCTACAGAACCGTACGAAACTCTACAGGCCCCTAGGGAACACCACAGGCCCCTACGGAACCCTACACAACCCTCTGGAAACTTATGGCACCCTACAAGCTCCTACCAACCCCTGCGGGCACTTACACAACCCTACAGGCCCCTACGGAAATCTACGGGACTCCACGGGCCCCTAGGGAAGCCTACAGATTTCAACGGAACCCTACTAGCCCCTCTGGAACCCTACAGAATACTCCAGGACCCGACAGCACTCTACAAGACCCTTAGCAACACAACGGAACCTCACTAAAACCCTATGGGCTCTTACAGAACACTGCAGGTGCCTACGGAACCCTACAGACCCCTACGGAATACTACCAGCCGCTACGGAAACCTATGGCCCCTACGGAACTCTACGGAACCTGACAGAAACACTGTGCGCCCCTACAGGCCCTTGCGGGCACTTGCAGAACTCTGCAGGAACCCACGGAACTTTATGGAACCCTACCAGCCCCTACGGAAGCCTAAAGACCCTTGCAGGCAGTTACGGAATGGTACAGGGCCCTAGGGAACTTTACCAGCCACTACGGAACTCTACGGGCCCCTACAGAACCCTGCAGAACCCTCCAGAACCTTACAGAATCCCATGGATTCCTACAGACTCCTGCAGGCACTTACTCAACCCTAGAGGACCCTACGGAACACTGCCAGCCCCTATGGAAGGAACCCTACGGGCCCCTACAGAACACTACTGGCCCCTGCGGTACTCTACAGGCCTCTAGGGAACCTACGAAGCTCTACGGAGGCCTATGGATCCTTACAGAACAGTACGGGCCCCTTCAGACCTCTGCGGGCGCTTATGGAAACCTACAGGACCCTACGGAACTGTACGAGACTCTAGAGGCCCCTAGGGAACACTACAGGCCCCTACGGAACCGTACGAGACTCTACAGGCCCCTAGGGAACACCACAGGCCCCTACGGAACCCTACACAACCTTCTGGAAACTTATGGCACCCTACAAGCTCCTACCAACCCCTGCGGGCACTTACACAACCCTACAGGCCCCTACGGAAATCTACGGGACTCCACAGGCCCCTAGGGAAGCCTACAGATTTCAACGAAACCCTAGGAGCCCCTCTGGAACCCTACAGAATACTCCAGGACCCGACAGCACTCTACAAGACCCTTAGCAACACAACGGAACCTCACTAAAACCCTATGGGCTCCTACAGAACACTGCAGGTGCCTACGAAACCCTGCAGGCCCCTACGGAACCCTACAGACACCTGCGGGCACTTACAGAACCCTGCAGGCCCCTACAGAACCCTACAGGTCCATACAGAACCCCACAGGGCTTTATGGAACTTTACCAGCCACTACGGAACTCTACGGGCCCCTACGGAATACTACCAGCCGCTATGGAAACCTATGGCCCCTAAGGAACTCTACGGAACCTGACAGAAACACTGTGGGCCCCTACAGGCCCTTGCGGGCACTTGCAGAACTCTGCAGGAACCCACGGAACTTTATGGAACCCTACCAGCCCCTACGGAAGCCTCAAGACCCTTGCAGGCAGTTACGGAACGGTACAGGGCCCTAGGGAACTTTACCAGCCACTACGGAACTCTACGGGCCCCTACGGAACCCTGCAGAACCCTCCAGAACCTTACAGAATCCCATGGATTCCTACAGACTCCTGCGGGTACTTACACAACCCTACAGGCCCCTACGGAACACTGCCAGCCCCTACGGAAGGAACCTTACGGGCCCCTACAGAACACTACTGGCTCCTGCGGTACTCTACAGGCCTCTAGGGAACCTACGAAGCTCTACGGAGGCCTATGGATCCTTACGGAACAGTACGGGCCCCTTCAGACCTCTGCGGGCGCTTATGGAAACCTACAGGACCCTACGGCACTGTACGAGACTCTACAGGCCCCTAGGGAACACTACAGGCCCCTACGGAACCGTACGAGACTCTACAGGCCCCTAGGGAACACCACAGGCCCCTACAGAACCGTACGAAACTCTACAGGCCCCTAGGGAACACCACAGGCCCCTACGGAACCCTACACAACCCTCTGGAAACTTATGGCACCCTACAAGCTCCTACCAACCCCTGCGGGCACTTACACAACCCTACAGGCCCCTACGGAAATCTACGGGACTCCACGGGCCCCTAGGGAAGCCTACAGTTTTCAACCGAACCCTACGAGCCCCTCTGGAACCCTACAGAATACTCCAGGACCCGACAGCACTCTACAAGACCCTTAGCAACACAACGGAACCTCACTAAAACCCTATGGGCTCCTACAGAACACTGCAGGTGCCCACGGAACACTACAGACCCCTACGGAATACTACCAGCCGCTACGGAAACCTATGGCCCCTACGGAACTCTACGGAACCTGACAGAAACACTGTGCGCCCCTACAGGCCCTTGTGGGCACTTGCAGAACTCTGCAGGAACCCACGGAACTTTATGGAACCCTACCAGCCCCTACGGAAGCCTAAAGACCCTTGCAGGCAGTTACGGAACGGTACAGGGCCCTAGGGAACTTTACCAGCCACTACGGAACTCTACGGGCCCCTACGGAACCCTGCAGAACCCTCCAGAACCTTACAGAATCCCACAGACTCCTACAGACTGCTGCGGGTACTTACACAACCCTACAGGCCCCTACGGAACACTGCCAGCCCCTACGGAAGGAACCTTACGGGCCCCTACAGAACACTACTGGCTCCTGCGGTACTCTACAGGCCTCTAGGGAACCTACGAAGCTCTACGGAACCCTATGGATCCTTACGGAACAGTACGGGCCCCTTCAGACCTCTGCGGGCGCTTATGGAAACCTACAGGACCCTACGGAACTGTACGAGACTCTACAGGCCCCTAGGGAACACTACAGGCCCCTACGGAACTGTACGAGACTCTACAGGCCCCTAGGGAACACCACAGGCCCCTACAGAACCGTACGAAACTCTACAGGCCCCTAGGGAACACCACAGGCCCCTACGGAACCCTACACAACCCTCTGGAAACTTATGGCACCCTACAAGCTCCTACCAACCCCTGAGGGCACTTACACAACCCTACAGGCCCCTACGGAAATCTACGGGACTCCACGGGCCCCTAGGGAAGCCTACAGATTTCAACGGAACCCTACGAGCCCCTCTGGAACCCTACAGAATACTCCAGGACCCGACAGCACTCTACAAGACCCTTAGCAACACAATGGAACCTCACTAAAACCCTATGGGCTCCTACAGAACACTGCAGGTGCCTACGGAACCCTACAGACCCCTACGGAATACTACCAGCCGCTACGGAAACCTATGGCCCCTACGGAACTCTACGGAACCTGACAGAAACACTGTGCGCCCCTACAGGCCCTTGCGGGCACTTGCAGAACTCTGCAGGAACCCACGGAACTTTATGGAACCCTACCAGCCCCTACGGAAGCCTAAAGACCCTTGCAGGCAGTTACGGAACGGTAGAGGGCCCTAGGGAACTTTACCAGCCACTACGGAACTCTACGGGCCCCTACAGAACCCTGCAGAACCCTCCAGAACCTTACAGAATCCCATGGATTCCTACAGACTCCTGCAGGCACTTACTCAACCCTAGAGGACCCTACGGAACACTGCCAGCCCCTATGGAAGGAACCCTACGGGCCCCTACAGAACACTACTGGCTCCTGCGGTACTCTACAGGCCTCTAGGGAACCTACGAAGCTCTACGGAACCCTATGGATCCTTACGGAACAGTACGGGTCCCTTCAGACCTCTGCGGGCGCTTATGGAAACCTACAGGACCCTACGGAACTGTACGAGACTCTACAGGCCCCTAGGGAACACTACAGGCCCCTACGGAACCGTACGAGACTCTACAGGCCCCTAGGGAACACCACAGGCCCCTACAGAACCGTACGAAACTCTACAGGCCCCTAGGGAACACCACAGGCCCCTACGGAACCCTACACAACCCTCTGGAAACTTATGGCACCCTACAAGCTCCTACCAACCCCTGCGGGCACTTACACAACCCTACAGGCCCCTACGGAAATCTACGGGACTCCACGGGCCCCTAGGGAAGCCTACAGATTTCAACGGAACCCTACGAGCCCCTCTGGAACCCTACAGAATACTCCAGGACCCGACAGCACTCTACAAGACCCTTAGCAACACAACGGAACCTCACTAAAACCCTATGGGCTCCTACAGAACACTGCAGGTGCCCACGGAACACTACAGACCCCTACGGAATACTACCAGCCGCTACGGAAACCTATGGCCCCTACGGAACTCTACGGAACCTGACAGAAACACTGTGCGCCCCTACAGGCCCTTGTGGGCACTTGCAGAACTCTGCAGGAACCCACGGAACTTTATGGAACCCTACCAGCCCCTACGGAAGCCTAAAGACCCTTGCAGGCAGTTACGGAACGGTACAGGGCCCTAGGGAACTTTACCAGCCACTACGGAACTCTACGGGCCCCTACGGAACCCTGCAGAACCCTCCAGAACCTTACAGAATCCCACAGACTCCTACAGACTGCTGCGGGTACTTACACAACCCTACAGGCCCCTACGGAACACTGCCAGCCCCTACGGAAGGAACCTTACGGGCCCCTACAGAACACTACTGGCTCCTGCGGTACTCTACAGGCCTCTAGGGAACCTACGAAGCTCTACGGAACCCTATGGATCCTTACGGAACAGTACGGGCCCCTTCAGACCTCTGCGGGCGCTTATGGAAACCTACAGGACCCTACGGAACTGTACGAGACTCTACAGGCCCCTAGGGAACACTACAGGCCCCTACGGAACCGTACGAGACTCTACAGGCCCCTAGGGAACACCACAGGCCCCTACAGAACCGTACGAAACTCTACAGGCCCCTAGGGAACACCACAGGCCCCTACGGAACCCTACACAACCCTCTGGAAACTTATGGCACCCTACAAGCTCCTACCAACCCCTGCGGGCACTTACACAACCCTACAGGCCCCTACGGAAATCTACGGGACTCCACGGGCCCCTAGGGAAGCCTACAGATTTCAACGGAACCCTACTAGCCCCTCTGGAACCCTACAGAATACTCCAGGACCCGACAGCACTCTACAAGACCCTTAGCAACACAACGGAACCTCACTAAAACCCTATGGGCTCTTACAGAACACTGCAGGTGCCTACGGAACCCTACAGACCCCTACGGAATACTACCAGCCGCTACGGAAACCTATGGCCCCTACGGAACTCTACGGAACCTGACAGAAACACTGTGCGCCCCTACAGGCCCTTGCGGGCACTTGCAGAACTCTGCAGGAACCCACGGAACTTTATGGAACCCTACCAGCCCCTACGGAAGCCTAAAGACCCTTGCAGGCAGTTACGGAACGGTACAGGGCCCTAGGGAACTTTACCAGCCACTACGGAACTCTACGGGCCCCTACAGAACCCTGCAGAACCCTCCAGAACCTTACAGAATCCCATGGATTCCTACAGACTCCTGCAGGCACTTACTCAACCCTAGAGGACCCTACGGAACACTGCCAGCCCCTATGGAAGGAACCCTACGGGCCCCTACAGAACACTACTGGCCCCTGCGGTACTCTACAGGCCTCTAGGGAACCTACGAAGCTCTACGGAGGCCTATGGATCCTTACAGAACAGTACGGGCCCCTTCAGACCTCTGCGGGCGCTTATGGAAACCTACAGGACCCTACGGAACTGTACGAGACTCTAGAGGCCCCTAGGGAACACTACAGGCCCCTACGGAACCGTACGAGACTCTACAGGCCCCTAGGGAACACCACAGGCCCCTACGGAACCCTACACAACCTTCTGGAAACTTATGGCACCCTACAAGCTCCTACCAACCCCTGCGGGCACTTACACAACCCTACAGGCCCCTACGGAAATCTACGGGACTCCACAGGCCCCTAGGGAAGCCTACAGATTTCAACGAAACCCTAGGAGCCCCTCTGGAACCCTACAGAATACTCCAGGACCCGACAGCACTCTACAAGACCCTTAGCAACACAACGGAACCTCACTAAAACCCTATGGGCTCCTACAGAACACTGCAGGTGCCTACGAAACCCTGCAGGCCCCTACGGAACCCTACAGACACCTGCGGGCACTTACAGAACCCTGCAGGCCCCTACAGAACCCTACAGGTCCATACAGAACCCCACAGGGCTTTATGGAACTTTACCAGCCACTACGGAACTCTACGGGCCCCTACGGAATACTACCAGCCGCTACGGAAACCTATGGCCCCTAAGGAACTCTACGGAACCTGACAGAAACACTGTGGGCCCCTACAGGCCCTTGCGGGCACTTGCAGAACTCTGCAGGAACCCACGGAACTTTATGGAACCCTACCAGCCCCTATGGAAGCCTCAAGACCCTTGCAGGCAGTTACGGAACGGTACAGGGCCCTAGGGAACTTTACCAGCCACTACGGAACTCTACGGGCCCCTACGGAACCCTGCAGAACCCTCCAGAACCTTACAGAATCCCATGGATTCCTACAGACTCCTGCGGGTACTTACACAACCCTACAGGCCCCTACGGAACACTGCCAGCCCCTACGGAAGGAACCTTACGGGCCCCTACAGAACACTACTGGCTCCTGCGGTACTCTACAGGCCTCTAGGGAACCTACGAAGCTCTACGGAGGCCTATGGATCCTTACGGAACAGTACGGGCCCCTTCAGACCTCTGCGGGCGCTTATGGAAACCTACAGGACCCTACGGCACTGTACGAGACTCTACAGGCCCCTAGGGAACACTACAGGCCCCTACGGAACCGTACGAGACTCTACAGGCCCCTAGGGAACACCACAGGCCCCTACAGAACCGTACGAAACTCTACAGGCCCCTAGGGAACACCACAGGCCCCTACGGAACCCTACACAACCCTCTGGAAACTTATGGCACCCTACAAGCTCCTACCAACCCCTGCGGGCACTTATACAACCCTACAGGCCCCTACGGAAATCTACGGGACTCCACGGGCCCCTAGGGAAGCCTACAGTTTTCAACGGAACCCTACGAGCCCCTCTGGAACCCTACAGAATACTCCAGGACCCGACAGCACTCTACAAGACCCTTAGCAACACAACGGAACCTCACTAAAACCCTATGGGCTCCTACAGAACACTGCAGGTGCCCACGGAATACTACAGACCCCTACGGAATACTACCAGCCGCTACGGAAACCTATGGCCCCTACGGAACTCTACGGAACCTGACAGAAACACTGTGCGCCCCTACAGGCCCTTGTGGGCACTTGCAGAACTCTGCAGGAACCCACGGAACTTTATGGAACCCTACCAGCCCCTACGGAAGCCTAAAGACCCTTGCAGGCAGTTACGGAACGGTACAGGGCCCTAGGGAACTTTACCAGCCACTACGGAACTCTACGGGCCCCTACGGAACCCTGCAGAACCCTCCAGAACCTTACAGAATCCCACAGACTCCTACAGACTGCTGCGGGTACTTACACAACCCTACAGGCCCCTACGGAACACTGCCAGCCCCTACGGAAGGAACCTTACGGGCCCCTACAGAACACTACTGGCTCCTGCGGTACTCTACAGGCCTCTAGGGAACCTACGAAGCTCTACGGAACCCTATGGATCCTTACGGAACAGTACGGGCCCCTTCAGACCTCTGCGGGCGCTTATGGAAACCTACAGGACCCTACGGAACTGTACGAGACTCTACAGGCCCCTAGGGAACACTACAGGCCCCTACGGAACTGTACGAGACTCTACAGGCCCCTAGGGAACACCACAGGCCCCTACGGAACCGTACGAGACTCTACAGGCCCCTAGGGAACACCACAGGCCCCTACAGAACCGTACGAAACTCTACAGGCCCCTAGGGAACACCACAGGCCCCTACGGAACCCTACACAACCCTCTGGAAACTTATGGCACCCTACAAGCTCCTACCAACCCCTGCGGGCACTTACACAACCCTACAGGCCCCTACGGAAATCTACGGGACTCCACGGGCCCCTAGGGAAGCCTACAGTTTTCAACGGAACCCTACGAGCCCCTCTGGAACCCTACAGAATACTCCAGGACCCGACAGCACTCTACAAGACCCTTAGCAACACAACGGAACCTCACTAAAACCCTATGGGCTCCTACAGAACACTGCAGGTGCCCACGGAACACTACAGACCCCTACGGAATACTACCAGCCGCTACGGAAACCTATGGCCCCTACGGAACTCTACGGAACCTGACAGAAACACTGTGCGCCCCTACAGGCCCTTGTGGGCACTTGCAGAACTCTGCAGGAACCCACGGAACTTTATGGAACCCTACCAGCCCCTACGGAAGCCTAAAGACCCTTGCAGGCAGTTACGGAACGGTACAGGGCCCTAGGGAACTTTACCAGCCACTACGGAACTCTACGGGCCCCTACGGAACCCTGCAGAACCCTCCAGAACCTTACAGAATCCCACAGACTCCTACAGACTGCTGCGGGTACTTACACAACCCTACAGGCCCCTACGGAACACTGCCAGCCCCTACGGAAGGAACCTTACGGGCCCCTACAGAACACTACTGGCTCCTGCGGTACTCTACAGGCCTCTAGGGAACCTACGAAGCTCTACGGAACCCTATGGATCCTTACGGAACAGTACGGGCCCCTTCAGACCTCTGCGGGCGCTTATGGAAACCTACAGGACCCTACGGAACTGTACGAGACTCTACAGGCCCCTAGGGAACACTACAGGCCCCTACGGAACTGTACGAGACTCTACAGGCCCCTAGGGAACACCACAGGCCCCTACAGAACCGTACGAAACTCTACAGGCCCCTAGGGAACACCACAGGCCCCTACGGAACCCTACACAACCCTCTGGAAACTTATGGCACCCTACAAGCTCCTACCAACCCCTGAGGGCACTTACACAACCCTACAGGCCCCTACGGAAATCTACGGGACTCCACGGGCCCCTAGGGAAGCCTACAGATTTCAACGGAACCCTACGAGCCCCTCTGGAACCCTACAGAATACTCCAGGACCCGACAGCACTCTACAAGACCCTTAGCAACACAACGGAACCTCACTAAAACCCTATGGGCTCCTACAGAACACTGCAGGTGCCTACGGAACCCTACAGACCCCTACGGAATACTACCAGCCGCTACGGAAACCTATGGCCCCTACGGAACTCTACGGAACCTGACAGAAACACTGTGCGCCCCTACAGGCCCTTGCGGGCACTTGCAGAACTCTGCAGGAACCCACGGAACTTTATGGAACCCTACCAGCCCCTACGGAAGCCTAAAGACCCTTGCAGGCAGTTACGGAACGGTACAGGGCCCTAGGGAACTTTACCAGCCACTACGGAACTCTACGGGCCCCTACAGAACCCTGCAGAACCCTCCAGAACCATACAGAATCCCATGGATTCCTACAGACTCCTGCAGGCACTTACTCAACCCTAGAGGACCCTACGGAACACTGCCAGCCCCTATGGAAGGAACCCTACGGGCCCCTACAGAACACTACTGGCTCCTGCGGTACTCTACAGGCCTCTAGGGAACCTACGAAGCTCTACGGAGGCCTATGGATCCTTACGGAACAGTACGGGTCCCTTCAGACCTCTGCGGGCGCTTATGGAAACCTACAGGACCCTACGGAACTGTACGAGACTCTACAGGCCCCTAGGGAACACTACAGGCCCCTACGGAACCGTACGAGACTCTACAGGCCCCTAGGGAACACCACAGGCCCCTACAGAACCGTACGAAACTCTACAGGCCCCTAGGGAACACCACAGGCCCCTACGGAACCCTACACAACCCTCTGGAAACTTATGGCACCCTACAAGCTCCTACCAACCCCTGCGGGCACTTACACAACCCTACAGGCCCCTACGGAAATCTACGGGACTCCACGGGCCCCTAGGGAAGCCTACAGATTTCAACGGAACCCTACGAGCCCCTCTGGAACCCTACAGAATACTCCAGGACCCGACAGCACTCTACAAGACCCTTAGCAACACAACGGAACCTCACTAAAACCCTATGGGCTCCTACAGAACACTGCAGGTGCCTACGGAACCCTACAGACCCCTACGGAATACTACCAGCCGCTATGGAAACCTATGGCCCCTACGGAACTCTACGGAACCTGACAGAAACACTGTGGGCCCCTACAGGCCCTTGCGGGCACTTGCAGAACTCTGCAGGAACCCACGGAACTTTATGGAACCCTACCAGCCCCTACGGAAGCCTAAAGACCCTTGCAGGCAGTTACGGAACGGTACAGGGCCCTAGGGAACTTTACCAGCCACTACGGAACTCTACGGGCCCCTACAGAACCCTGCAGAACCCTCCAGAACCTTACAGAATCCCATGGATTCCTACAGACTCCTGCAGGCACTTACTCAACCCTAGAGGACCCTACGGAACACTGCCAGCCCCTATGGAAGGAACCCTACGGGCCCCTACAGAACACTACTGGCTCCTGCGGTACTCTACAGGCCTCTAGGGAACCTACGAAGCTCTACGGAACCCTATGGATCCTTACGGAACAGTACGGGTCCCTTCAGACCTCTGCGGGCGCTTATGGAAACCTACAGGACCCTACGGAACTGTACGAGACTCTACAGGCCCCTAGGGAACACTACAGGCCCCTACGGAACCGTACGAGACTCTACAGGCCCCTAGGGAACACCACAGGCCCCTACAGAACCGTACGAAACTCTACAGGCCCCTAGGGAACACCACAGGCCCCTACGGAACCCTACACAACCCTCTGGAAACTTATGGCACCCTACAAGCTCCTACCAACCCCTGCGGGCACTTACACAACCCTACAGGCCCCTACGGAAATCTACGGGACTCCACGGGCCCCTAGGGAAGCCTACAGATTTCAACGGAACCCTACGAGCCCCTCTGGAACCCTACAGAATACTCCAGGACCCGACAGCACTCTACAAGACCCTTAGCAACACAACGGAACCTCACTAAAACCCTATGGGCTCCTACAGAACACTGCAGGTGCCCACGGAACACTACAGACCCCTACGGAATACTACCAGCCGCTACGGAAACCTATGGCCCCTACGGAACTCTACGGAACCTGACAGAAACACTGTGCGCCCCTACAGGCCCTTGTGGGCACTTGCAGAACTCTGCAGGAACCCACGGAACTTTATGGAACCCTACCAGCCCCTACGGAAGCCTAAAGACCCTTGCAGGCAGTTACGGAACGGTACAGGGCCCTAGGGAACTTTACCAGCCACTACGGAACTCTACGGGCCCCTACGGACCCTGCAGAACCCTCCAGAACCTTACAGAATCCCATGGATTCCTACAGACTCCTGCAGGCACTTACTCAACCCTAGAGGACCCTACGGAACACTGCCAGCCCCTATGGAAGGAACCCTACGGGCCCCTACAGAACACTACTGGCCCCTGCGGTACTCTACAGGCCTCTAGGGAACCTACGAAGCTCTACGGAGGCCTATGGATCCTTACAGAACAGTACGGGCCCCTTCAGACCTCTGCGGGCGCTTATGGAAACCTACAGGACCCTACGGAACTGTACGAGACTCTAGAGGCCCCTAGGGAACACTACAGGCCCCTACGGAACCGTACGAGACTCTACAGGCCCCTAGGGAACACCACAGGCCCCTACGGAACCCTACACAACCTTCTGGAAACTTATGGCACCCTACAAGCTCCTACCAACCCCTGCGGGCACTTACACAACCCTACAGGCCCCTACGGAAATCTACGGGACTCCACAGGCCCCTAGGGAAGCCTACAGATTTCAACGAAACCCTAGGAGCCCCTCTGGAACCCTACAGAATACTCCAGGACCCGACAGCACTCTACAAGACCCTTAGCAACACAACGGAACCTCACTAAAACCCTATGGGCTCCTACAGAACACTGCAGGTGCCTACGAAACCCTGCAGGCCCCTACGGAACCCTACAGACACCTGCGGGCACTTACAGAACCCTGCAGGCCCCTACAGAACCCTACAGGTCCATACAGAACCCCACAGGGCTTTATGGAACTTTACCAGCCACTACGGAACTCTACGGGCCCCTACGGAATACTACCAGCCGCTACGGAAACCTATGGCCCCTAAGGAACTCTACGGAACCTGACAGAAACACTGTGGGCCCCTACAGGCCCTTGCGGGCACTTGCAGAACTCTGCAGGAACCCACGGAACTTTATGGAACCCTACCAGCCCCTATGGAAGCCTCAAGACCCTTGCAGGCAGTTACGGAACGGTACAGGGCCCTAGGGAACTTTACCAGCCACTACGGAACTCTACGGGCCCCTACGGAACCCTGCAGAACCCTCCAGAACCTTACAGAATCCCATGGATTCCTACAGACTCCTGCGGGTACTTACACAACCCTACAGGCCCCTACGGAACACTGCCAGCCCCTACGGAAGGAACCTTACGGGCCCCTACAGAACACTACTGGCTCCTGCGGTACTCTACAGGCCTCTAGGGAACCTACGAAGCTCTACGGAGGCCTATGGATCCTTACGGAACAGTACGGGCCCCTTCAGACCTCTGCGGGCGCTTATGGAAACCTACAGGACCCTACGGCACTGTACGAGACTCTACAGGCCCCTAGGGAACACTACAGGCCCCTACGGAACCGTACGAGACTCTACAGGCCCCTAGGGAACACCACAGGCCCCTACAGAACCGTACGAAACTCTACAGGCCCCTAGGGAACACCACAGGCCCCTACGGAACCCTACACAACCCTCTGGAAACTTATGGCACCCTACAAGCTCCTACCAACCCCTGCGGGCACTTACACAACCCTACAGGCCCCTACGGAAATCTACGGGACTCCACGGGCCCCTAGGGAAGCCTACAGTTTTCAACGGAACCCTACGAGCCCCTCTGGAACCCTACAGAATACTCCAGGACCCGACAGCACTCTACAAGACCCTTAGCAACACAACGGAACCTCACTAAAACCCTATGGGCTCCTACAGAACACTGCAGGTGCCCACGGAACACTACAGACCCCTACGGAATACTACCAGCCGCTACGGAAACCTATGGCCCCTACGGAACTCTACGGAACCTGACAGAAACACTGTGCGCCCCTACAGGCCCTTGTGGGCACTTGCAGAACTCTGCAGGAACCCACGGAACTTTATGGAACCCTACCAGCCCCTACGGAAGCCTAAAGACCCTTGCAGGCAGTTACGGAACGGTACAGGGCCCTAGGGAACTTTACCAGCCACTACGGAACTCTACGGGCCCCTACGGAACCCTGCAGAACCCTCCAGAACCTTACAGAATCCCACAGACTCCTACAGACTGCTGCGGGTACTTACACAACCCTACAGGCCCCTACGGAACACTGCCAGCCCCTACGGAAGGAACCTTACGGGCCCCTACAGAACACTACTGGCTCCTGCGGTACTCTACAGGCCTCTAGGGAACCTACGAAGCTCTACGGAACCCTATGGATCCTTACGGAACAGTACGGGCCCCTTCAGACCTCTGCGGGCGCTTATGGAAACCTACAGGACCCTACGGAACTGTACGAGACTCTACAGGCCCCTAGGGAACACTACAGGCCCCTACGGAACTGTACGAGACTCTACAGGCCCCTAGGGAACACCACAGGCCCCTACAGAACCGTACGAAACTCTACAGGCCCCTAGGGAACACCACAGGCCCCTACGGAACCCTACACAACCCTCTGGAAACTTATGGCACCCTACAAGCTCCTACCAACCCCTGAGGGCACTTACACAACCCTACAGGCCCCTACGGAAATCTACGGGACTCCACGGGCCCCTAGGGAAGCCTACAGATTTCAACGGAACCCTACGAGCCCCTCTGGAACCCTACAGAATACTCCAGGACCCGACAGCACTCTACAAGACCCTTAGCAACACAATGGAACCTCACTAAAACCCTATGGGCTCCTACAGAACACTGCAGGTGCCTACGGAACCCTACAGACCCCTACGGAATACTACCAGCCGCTACGGAAACCTATGGCCCCTACGGAACTCTACGGAACCTGACAGAAACACTGTGCGCCCCTACAGGCCCTTGCGGGCACTTGCAGAACTCTGCAGGAACCCACGGAACTTTATGGAACCCTACCAGCCCCTACGGAAGCCTAAAGACCCTTGCAGGCAGTTACGGAACGGTACAGGGCCCTAGGGAACTTTACCAGCCACTACGGAACTCTACGGGCCCCTACAGAACCCTGCAGAACCCTCCAGAACCTTACAGAATCCCATGGATTCCTACAGACTCCTGCAGGCACTTACTCAACCCTAGAGGACCCTACGGAACACTGCCAGCCCCTATGGAAGGAACCCTACGGGCCCCTACAGAACACTACTGGCTCCTGCGGTACTCTACAGGCCTCTAGGGAACCTACGAAGCTCTACGGAACCCTATGGATCCTTACGGAACAGTACGGGTCCCTTCAGACCTCTGCGGGCGCTTATGGAAACCTACAGGACCCTACGGAACTGTACGAGACTCTACAGGCCCCTAGGGAACACTACAGGCCCCTACGGAACCGTACGAGACTCTACAGGCCCCTAGGGAACACCACAGGCCCCTACAGAACCGTACGAAACTCTACAGGCCCCTAGGGAACACCACAGGCCCCTACGGAACCCTACACAACCCTCTGGAAACTTATGGCACCCTACAAGCTCCTACCAACCCCTGCGGGCACTTACACAACCCTACAGGCCCCTACGGAAATCTACGGGACTCCACGGGCCCCTAGGGAAGCCTACAGATTTCAACGGAACCCTACGAGCCCCTCTGGAACCCTACAGAATACTCCAGGACCCGACAGCACTCTACAAGACCCTTAGCAACACAACGGAACCTCACTAAAACCCTATGGGCTCCTACAGAGCACTGCAGGTGCCTACGGAACCCTACAGACCCCTACGGAATACTACCAGCCGCTATGGAAACCTATGGCCCCTACGGAACTCTACGGAACCTGACAGAAACACTGTGGGCCCCTACAGGCCCTTGCGGGCACTTGCAGAACTCTGCAGGAACCCACGGAACTTTATGGAACCCTACCAGCCCCTACGGAAGCCTAAAGACCCTTGCAGGCAGTTACGGAACGGTACAGGGCCCTAGGGAACTTTACCAGCCACTACGGAACTCTACGGGCCCCTACGGAACCCTGCAGAACCCTCCAGAACCTTACAGAATCCCACAGACTCCTACAGACTCCTGCGGGTACTTACACAACCCTACAGGCCCCTACGGAACACTGCCAGCCCCTACGGAAGGAACCTTACGGGCCCCTACAGAACACTACTGGCTCCTGCGGTACTCTACAGGCCTCTAGGGAACCTACGAAGCTCTACGGAACCCTATGGATCCTTACGGAACAGTACGGGCCCCTTCAGACCTCTGCGGGCGCTTATGGAAACCTACAGGACCCTACGGAACTGTACAAGACTCTACAGGCCCCTAGGGAACACTACAGGCCCCTACGGAACCGTACGAGACTCTACAGGCCCCTAGGGAACACCACAGGCCCCTACAGAACCGTACGAAACTCTACAGGCCCCTAGGGAACACCACAGGCCCCTACGGAACCCTACACAACCCTCTGGAAACTTATGGCACCCTACATGCTCCTACCAACCCCTGCGGGCACTTACACAACCCTACAGGCCCCTACGGAAATCTACGGGACTCCACGGGCCCCTAGGGAAGCCTACAGATTTCAACGGAACCCTACGAGCCCCTCTGGAACCCTACAGAATACTCCAGGACCCGACAGCACTCTACAAGACCCTTAGCAACACAACGGAACCTCACTAAAACCCTATGGGCTCCTACAGAACACTGCAGGTGCCTACAGAACCCTACAGACCCCTACGGAATACTACCAGCCGCTACGGAAACCTATGGCCCCTACGGAACTCTACGGAACCTGACAGAAACACTGTGGGCCCCTACAGGCCCTTGCGGGCACTTGCAGAACTCTGCAGGAACCCACGGAACTTTATGGAACCCTACCAGCCCCTACGGAAGCCTAAAGACCCTTGCAGGCAGTTACGGAACGGTACAGGGCCCTAGGGAACTTTACCAGCCACTACGGAACTCTACGGGCCCCTACGGAACCCTGCAGAACCCTCCAGAACCTTACAGAATCCCACAGACTCCTACAGACTCCTGCGGGTACTTACACAACCCTACAGGCCCCTACGGAACACTGCCAGCCCCTACGGAAGGAACCTTACGGGCCCCTACAGAACACTACTGGCTCCTGCGGTACTCTACAGGCCTCTAGGGAACCTACGAAGCTCTACGGAACCCTATGGATCCTTACGGAACAGTACGGGCCCCTTCAGACCTCTGCGGGCGCTTATGGAAACCTACAGGACCCTACGGAACTGTACGAGACTCTACAGGCCCCTAGGGAACACTACAGGCCCCTACGGAACCGTACGAGACTCTACAGGCCCCTAGGGAACACCACAGGCCCCTACAGAACCGTACGAAACTCTACAGGCCCCTAGGGAACACCACAGGCCCCTACGGAACCCTACACAACCCTCTGGAAACTTATGGCACCCTACAAGCTCCTACCAACCCCTGCGGGCACTTACACAACCCTACAGGCCCCTACGGAAATCTACGGGACTCCACGGGCCCCTAGGGAAGCCTACAGTTTTCAACGGAACCCTACGAGCCCCTCTGGAACCCTACAGAATACTCCAGGACCCGACAGCACTCTACAAGACCCTTAGCAACACAATGGAACCTCACTAAAACCCTATGGGCTCCTACAGAACACTGCAGGTGCCCACGGAACACTACAGACCCCTACGGAATACTACCAGCCGCTACGGAAACCTATGGCCCCTACGGAACTCTACGGAACCTGACAGAAACACTGTGCGCCCCTACAGGCCCTTGTGGGCACTTGCAGAACTCTGCAGGAACCCACGGAACTTTATGGAACCCTACCAGCCCCTACGGAAGCCTAAAGACCCTTGCAGGCAGTTACGGAACGGTACAGGGCCCTAGGGAACTTTACCAGCCACTACGGAACTCTACGGGCCCCTACGGAACCCTGCAGAACCCTCCAGAACCTTACAGAATCCCATGGATTCCTACAGACTGCTGCGGGTACTTACACAACCCTACAGGCCCCTACGGAACACTGCCAGCCCCTATGGAAGGAACCCTACGGGCCCCTACAGAACACTACTGGCTCCTGCGGTACTCTACAGGCCTCTAGGGAACCTACGAAGCTCTACGGAACCCTATGGATCCTTACAGAACAGTACGGGCCCATTCAGACCTCTGCGGGCGCTTATGGAAACCTACAGGACCCTACGGAACTGTACGAGACTCTAGAGGCCCCTAGGGAACACTACAGGCCCCTACGGAACCGTACGAGACTCTACAGGCCCCTAGGGAACACCACAGGCCCCTACAGAACCGTACGAAACTCTACAGGCCCCTAGGGAACACCACAGGCCCCTACGGAACCCTACACAACCCTCTGGAAACTTATGGCACCCTACAAGCTCCTACCAACCCCTGCGGGCACTTACACAACCCTACAGGCCCCTACGGAAATCTACGGGACTCCACGGGCCCCTAGGGAAGCCTACAGTTTTCAACGGAACCCTACGAGCCCCTCTGGAACCCTACAGAATACTCCAGGACCCGACAGCACTCTACAAGACCCTTAGCAACACAACGGAACCTCACTAAAACCCTATGGGCTCCTACAGAGCACTGCAGGTGCCTACGGAACCCTACAGACCCCTACGGAATACTACCAGCCGCTATGGAAACCTATGGCCCCTACGGAACTCTACGGAACCTGACAGAAACACTGTGCGCCCCTACAGGCCCTTGCGGGCACTTGCAGAACTCTGCAGGAACCCACGGAACTTTATGGAACCCTACCAGCCCCTACGGAAGCCTAAAGACCCTTGCAGGCAGTTACGGAACGGTACAGGGCCCTAGGGAACTTTACCAGCCACTACGGAACTCTACGGGCCCCTACGGAACCCTGCAGAACCCTCCAGAACCTTACAGAATCCCACAGACTCCTACAGACTCCTGCGGGTACTTACACAACCCTACAGGCCCCTACGGAACACTGCCAGCCCCTACGGAAGGAACCTTACGGGCCCCTACAGAACACTACTGGCTCCTGCGGTACTCTACAGGCCTCTAGGGAACCTACGAAGCTCTACGGAGGCCTATGGATCCTTACGGAACAGTACGGGCCCCTTCAGACCTCTGCGGGCGCTTATGGAAACCTACAGGACCCTACGGAACTGTACGAGACTCTACAGGCCCCTAGGGAACACTACAGGCCCCTACAGAACCGTACGAAACTCTACAGGCCCCTAGGGAACACCACAGGCCCCTACGGAACCCTACACAACCCTCTGGAAACTTATGGCACCCTACAAGCTCCTACCAACCCCTGCGGGCACTTACACAACCCTACAGGCCCCTACGGAAATCTACGGGACTCCACGGGCCCCTAGGGAAGCCTACAGATTTCAACGGAACCCTACGAGGCCCTCTGGAACCCTACAGAATACTCCAGGACCCGACAGCACTCTACAAGACCCTTAGCAACACAACGGAACCTCACTAAAACCCTATGGGCTCCTACAGAACACTGCAGGTGCCTACGGAACCCTACAGACCCCTACGGAATACTACCAGCCGCTACGGAAACCTATGGCCCCTACGGAACTCTACGGAACCTGACAGAAACACTGTGCGCCCCTACAGGCCCTTGCGGGCACTTGCAGAACTCTGCAGGAACCCACGGAACTTTATGGAACCCTACCAGCCCCTACGGAAGCCTAAAGACCCTTGCAGGCAGTTACGGAACGGTACAGGGCCCTAGGGAACTTTACCAGCCACTACGGAACTCTACGGGCCCCTACAGAACCCTGCAGAACCCTCCAGAACCTTACAGAATCCCATGGATTCCTACAGACTCCTGCAGGCACTTACTCAACCCTAGAGGACCCTACGGAACACTGCCAGCCCCTATGGAAGGAACCCTACGGGCCCCTACAGAACACTACTGGCTCCTGCGGTACTCTACAGGCCTCTAGGGAACCTACGAAGCTCTACGGAACCCTATGGATCCTTACAGAACAGTACGGGCCCATTCAGACCTCTGCGGGCGCTTATGGAAACCTACAGGACCCTACGGAACTGTACGAGACTCTAGAGGCCCCTAGGGAACACTACAGGCCCCTACGGAACCGTACGAGACTCTACAGGCCCCTAGGGAACACCACAGGCCCCTACAGAACCGTACGAAACTCTACAGGCCCCTAGGGAACACCACAGGCCCCTACGGAACCCTACACAACCCTCTGGAAACTTATGGCACCCTACAAGCTCCTACCAACCCCTGCGGGCACTTACACAACCCTACAGGCCCCTACGGAAATCTACGGGACTCCACGGGCCCCTAGGGAAGCCTACAGTTTTCAACGGAACCCTACGAGCCCCTCTGGAACCCTACAGAATACTCCAGGACCCGACAGCACTCTACAAGACCCTTAGCAACACAACGGAACCTCACTAAAACCCTATGGGCTCCTACAGAGCACTGCAGGTGCCTACGGAACCCTACAGACCCCTACGGAATACTACCAGCCGCTATGGAAACCTATGGCCCCTACGGAACTCTACGGAACCTGACAGAAACACTGTGCGCCCCTACAGGCCCTTGCGGGCACTTGCAGAACTCTGCAGGAACCCACGGAACTTTATGGAACCCTACCAGCCCCTACGGAAGCCTAAAGACCCTTGCAGGCAGTTACGGAACGGTACAGGGCCCTAGGGAACTTTACCAGCCACTACGGAACTCTACGGGCCCCTACGGAACCCTGCAGAACCCTCCAGAACCTTACAGAATCCCACAGACTCCTACAGACTCCTGCGGGTACTTACACAACCCTACAGGCCCCTACGGAACACTGCCAGCCCCTACGGAAGGAACCTTACGGGCCCCTACAGAACACTACTGGCTCCTGCGGTACTCTACAGGCCTCTAGGGAACCTACGAAGCTCTACAGAGCCCTATGGATCCTTATGGAACAGTACGAACCCCTTCAGACCTCTGCGGGCGCTTATGGAAACCTACAGGACCCTACGGAACTGTACGAGACTCTACAGGCCCCTAGGGAACACTACAGGCCCCTACGGAACCGTACGAGACTCTACAGGCCCCTAGGGAACACCACAGGCCCCTACAGAACCGTACGAAACTCTACAGGCCCCTAGGGAACACCACAGGCCCCTATGGAACCCTACACAACCCTCTGGAAACTTATGGCACCCTACAAGCTCCTACCAACCCCTGCGGGCACTTACACAACCCTACAGGCCCCTACGGAAATCTACGGGACTCCACGGGCCCCTAGGGAAGCCTACAGATTTCAACGGAACCCTACGAGCCCCTCTGGAACCCTACAGAATACTCCAGGACCCGACAGCACTCTACAAGACCCTTAGCAACACAACGGAACCTCACTAAAACCCTATGGGCTCCTACAGAACACTGCAGGTGCCTACGGAACCCTACAGACCCCTACGGAATACTACCAGCCGCTACGGAAACCTATGGCCCCTACGGAACTCTACGGAACCTGACAGAAACACTGTGCGCCCCTACAGGCCCTTGCGGGCACTTGCAGAACTCTGCAGGAACCCACGGAACTTTATGGAACCCTACCAGCCCCTACGGAAGCCTAAAGACCCTTGCAGGCAGTTACGGAACGGTACAGGGCCCTAGGGAACTTTACCAGCCACTACGGAACTCTACGGGCCCCTACAGAACCCTGCAGAACCCTCCAGAACCTTACAGAATCCCACAAACTCCTACAGACTCCTGCGGGTACTTACACAACCCTACAGGCCCCTACGGAACACTGCCAGCCCCTACGGAAGGAACCTTACGGGCCCCTACAGAACACTACTGGCTCCTGCGGTACTCTACAGGCCTCTAGGGAACCTACGAAGCTCTACGGAACCCTATGGATCCTTACTGGACAGTACGGGCACCTTCAGACCTCTGCGGGCGCTTATGGAAACCTACAGGACCCTACGGAACTGTACGAGACTCTACAGGCCCCTAGGGAACACTACAGGCCCCTACGGAACCGTACGAGACTCTACAGGCCCCTAGGGAACACCACAGGCCCCTACAGAACCGTACGAAACTCTACAGGCCCCTAGGGAACACCACAGGCCCCTACGGAACCCTACACAACCCTCTGGAAACTTATGGCACCCTACAAGCTCCTACCAACCCCTGCGGGCACTTACACAACCCTACAGGCCCCTACGGAAATCTACGGGACTCCACGGGCCCCTAGGGAAGCCTACAGATTTCGACGGAACCCTACGAGCCCCTCTGGAACCCTACAGAATACTCCAGGACCCGACAGCACTCTACAAGACCCTTAGCAACACAACGGAACCTCACTAAAACCCTATGGGCTCCTACAGAACACTGCAGGTGCCCACGGAACACTACAGACCCCTACGGAATACTACCAGCCGCTACGGAAACCTATGGCCCCTACGGAACTCTACGGAACCTGACAGAAACACTGTGCGCCCCTACAGGCCCTTGTGGGCACTTGCAGAACTCTGCAGGAACCCACGGAACTTTATGGAACCCTACCAGCCCCTACGGAAGCCTAAAGACCCTTGCAGGCAGTTACGGAACGGTACAGGGCCCTAGGGAACTTTACCAGCCACTACGGAACTCTACGGGCCCCTACGGAACCCTGCAGAACCCTCCAGAACCTTACAGAATCCCACAGACTCCTACAGACTGCTGCGGGTACTTGCACAACCCTACAGGCCCCTACGGAACACTGCCAGCCCCTATGGAAGGAACCCTACGGGCCCCTACAGAACACTACTGGCTCCTGCGGTACTCTACAGGCCTCTAGGGAACCTACGAAGCTCTACGGAGGCCTATGGATCCTTACGGAACAGTACGGGCCCCTTCAGACCTCTGCGGGCGCTTATGGAAACCTACAGGACCCTACGGAACTGTACGAGACTCTACAGGCCCCTAGGGAACACCACAGGCCCCTACAGAACCGTACGAAACTCTACAGGCCCCTAGGGAACACCACAGGCCCCTACGGAACCCTACACAACCCTCTGGAAACTTATGGCACCCTACAAGCTCCTACCAACCCCTGAGGGCACTTACACAACCCTACAGGCCCCTACGGAAATCTACGGGACTCCACGGGCCCCTAGGGAAGCCTACAGTTTTCAACGGAACCCTACGAGCCCCTCTGGAACCCTACAGAATACTCCAGGACCCGACAGCACTCTACAAGACCCTTAGTAACACAATGGAACCTCACTAAAACCCTATGGGCTCCTACAGAACACTGCAGGTGCCCACGGAACACTACAGACCCCTACGGAATACTACCAGCCGCTACGGAAACCTATGGCCCCTACGGAACTCTACGGAACCTGACAGAAACACTGTGCGCCCCTACAGGCCCTTGTGGGCACTTGCAGAACTCTGCAGGAACCCACGGAACTTTATGGAACCCTACCAGCCCCTACGGAAGCCTCAAGACCCTTGCAGGCAGTTACGGAACGGTACAGGGCCCTAGGGAACTTTACCAGCCACTACGGAACTCTACGGGCCCCTACAGAACCCTGCAGAACCCTCCAGAACCTTACAGAATCCCATGGATTCCTACAGACTGCTGCGGGTACTTACACAACCCTACAGGCCCCTACGGAACACTGCCAGCCCCTACGGAAGGAACCTTACGGGCCCCTACAGAACACTACTGGCTCCTGCGGTACTCTACAGGCCTCTAGGGAACCTACGAAGCTCTACGGAACCCTATGGATCCCTACGGAACAGTACGGGCCCCTTCAGACCTCTGCGGGCGCTTATGGAAACCTACAGGACCCTACGGAACTGTACGAGACTCTACAGGCCCCTAGGGAACACTACAGGCCCCTACGGAACCGTACGAGACTCTACAGGCCCCTAGGGAACACCACAGGCCCCTACAGAACCGTACGAAACTCTACAGGCCCCTAGGGAACACCACAGGCCCCTACGGAACCCTACACAACCCTCTGGAAACTTATGGCACCCTACAAGCTCCTACCAACCCCTGCGGACACTTACACAACCCTACAGGCCCCTACGGAAATCTACGGGACTCCACGGGCCCCTAGGGAAGCCTACAGATTTCAACGGAACCCTACGAGCCCCTCTGGAACCCTACAGAATACTCCAGGACCCGACAGCACTCTACAAGACCCTTAGCAACACAACGGAACCTCACTAAAACCCTATGGGCTCCTACAGAACACTGCAGGTGCCTACGGAACCCTACAGACCCCTACGGAATACTACCAGCCGCTACGGAAACCTATGGCCCCTACGGAACTCTACGGAACCTGACAGAAACACTGTGCGCCCCTACAGGCCCTTGCGGGCACTTGCAGAACTCTGCAGGAACCCACGGAACTTTATGGAACCCTACCAGCCCCTACGGAAGCCTAAAGACCCTTGCAGGCAGTTACGGAACGGTACAGGGCCCTAGGGAACTTTACCAGCCACTACGGAACTCTACGGGCCCCTACAGAACCCTGCAGAACCCTCCAGAACCTTACAGAATCCCATGGATTCCTACAGACTCCTGCAGGCACTTACTCAACCCTAGAGGACCCTACGGAACACTGCCAGCCCCTATGGAAGGAACCCTACGGGCCCCTACAGAACACTACTGGCTCCTGCGGTACTCTACAGGCCTCTAGGGAACCTACGAAGCTCTACGGAACCCTATGGATCCTTACAGAACAGTACGGGCCCATTCAGACCTCTGCGGGCGCTTATGGAAACCTACAGGACCCTACGGAACTGTACGAGACTCTAGAGGCCCCTAGGGAACACTACAGGCCCCTACGGAACCGTACGAGACTCTACAGGCCCCTAGGGAACACCACAGGCCCCTACAGAACCGTACGAAACTCTACAGGCCCCTAGGGAACACCACAGGCCCCTACGGAACCCTACACAACCCTCTGGAAACTTATGGCACCCTACAAGCTCCTACCAACCCCTGCGGGCACTTACACAACCCTACAGGCCCCTACGGAAATCTACGGGACTCCACGGGCCCCTAGGGAAGCCTACAGTTTTCAACGGAACCCTACGAGCCCCTCTGGAACCCTACAGAATACTCCAGGACCCGACAGCACTCTACAAGACCCTTAGCAACACAACGGAACCTCACTAAAACCCTATGGGCTCCTACAGAGCACTGCAGGTGCCTACGGAACCCTACAGACCCCTACGGAATACTACCAGCCGCTATGGAAACCTATGGCCCCTACGGAACTCTACGGAACCTGACAGAAACACTGTGCGCCCCTACAGGCCCTTGCGGGCACTTGCAGAACTCTGCAGGAACCCACGGAACTTTATGGAACCCTACCAGCCCCTACGGAAGCCTAAAGACCCTTGCAGGCAGTTACGGAACGGTACAGGGCCCTAGGGAACTTTACCAGCCACTACGGAACTCTACGGGCCCCTACGGAACCCTGCAGAACCCTCCAGAACCTTACAGAATCCCACAGACTCCTACAGACTCCTGCGGGTACTTACACAACCCTACAGGCCCCTACGGAACACTGCCAGCCCCTACGGAAGGAACCTTACGGGCCCCTACAGAACACTACTGGCTCCTGCGGTACTCTACAGGCCTCTAGGGAACCTACGAAGCTCTACGGAACCCTATGGATCCTTACGGAACAGTACGGGCCCCTTCAGACCTCTGCGGGCGCTTATGGAAACCTACAGGACCCTACGGAACTGTACGAGACTCTACAGGCCCCTAGGGAACACTACAGGCCCCTACGGAACCGTACGAGACTCTACAGGCCCCTAGGGAACACCACAGGCCCCTACAGAACCGTACGAAACTCTACAGGCCCCTAGGGAACACCACAAGCCCCTACGGAACCCTACACAACCCTCTGGAAACTTATGGCACCCTACATGCTCCTACCAACCCCTGCGGGCACTTACACAACCCTACAGGCCCCTACGGAAATCTACGGGACTCCACGGGCCCCTAGGGAAGCCTACAGATTTCAACGGAACCCTACGAGCCCCTCTGAAACCCTACAGAATACTCCAGGACCCGACAGCACTCTACAAGACCCTTAGCAACACAACGGAACCTCACTAAAACCCTATGGGCTCCTACAGAACACTGCAGGTGCCTACAGAACCCTACAGACCCCTACGGAATACTACCAGCCACTACGGAAACCTATGGCCCCTACGGAAATCTACGGAACCTGACAGAAACACTGTGGGCCCCTACAGGCCCTTGCGGGCACTTGCAGAACTCTGCAGGAACCCACGGAACTTTATGGAACCCTACCAGCCCCTACGGAAGCCTAAAGACCCTTGCAGGCAGTTACGGAACGGTACAGGGCCCTAGGGAACTTTACCAGCCACTACGGAACTCTACGGGCCCCTACAGAACCCTGCAGAACCCTCCAGAACCTTACAGAATCCCACAGACTCCTACAGACTGCTGCGGGCACTTACACAACCCTACAGGCCCCTACGGAACACTGCCAGCCCCTACGGAAGGAACCTTACGGGCCCCTACAGAACACTACTGGCTCCTGCGGTACTCTACAGGCCTCTAGGGAACCTACGAAGCTCTACAGAGCCCTATGGATCCTTATGGAACAGTACGAACCCCTTCAGACCTCTGCGGGCGCTTATGGAAACCTACAGGACCCTACGGAACTGTACGAGACTCTACAGGCCCCTAGGGAACACTACAGGCCCCTACGGAACCGTACGAGACTCTACAGGCCCCTAGGGAACACCACAGGCCCCTACAGAACCGTACGAAACTCTACAGGCCCCTAGGGAACACCACAGGCCCCTATGGAACCCTACACAACCCTCTGGAAACTTATGGCACCCTACAAGCTCCTACCAACCCCTGCGGGCACTTACACAACCCTACAGGCCCCTACGGAAATCTACGGGACTCCACGGGCCCCTAGGGAAGCCTACAGATTTCAACGGAACCCTACGAGCCCCTCTGGAACCCTACAGAATACTCCAGGACCCGACAGCACTCTACAAGACCCTTAGCAACACAACGGAACCTCACTAAAACCCTATGGGCTCCTACAGAACACTGCAGGTGCCTACGGAACCCTACAGACCCCTACGGAATACTACCAGCCGCTACGGAAACCTATGGCCCCTACGGAACTCTACGGAACCTGACAGAAACACTGTGGGCCCCTACAGGCCCTTGCGGGCACTTGCAGAACTCTGCAGGAACCCACGGAACTTTATGGAACCCTACCAGCCCCTACGGAAGCCTAAAGACCCTTGCAGGCAGTTACGGAACGGTACAGGGCCCTAGGGAACTTTACCAGCCACTACGGAACTCTACGGGCCCCTACAGAACCCTGCAGAACCCTCCAGAACCTTACAGAATCCCACAGACTCCTACAGACTCCTGCGGGTACTTACACAACCCTACAGGCCCCTACGGAACACTGCCAGCCCCTACGGAAGGAACCTTACGGGCCCCTACAGAACACTACTGGCTCCTGCGGTACTCTACAGGCCTCTAGGGAACCTACGAAGCTCTACGGAACCCTATGGATCTTTACTGGACAGTACGGGCACCTTCAGACCTCTGCGGGCGCTTATGGAAACCTACAGGACCCTACGGAACTGTACGAGACTCTACAGGCCCCTAGGGAACACTACAGGCCCCTACGGAACCGTACGAGACTCTACAGGCCCCTAGGGAACACCACAGGCCCCTACAGAACCGTACGAAACTCTACAGGCCCCTAGGGAACACCACAGGCCCCTACAGAACCCTACACAACCCTCTGGAAACTTATGGCACCCTACAAGCTCCTACCAACCCCTGCGGGCACTTACACAACCCTACAGGCCCCTACGGAAATCTACGGGACTCCACGGGCCCCTAGGGAAGCCTACAGATTTCAACGGAACCCTACGAGCCCCTCTGGAACCCTACAGAATACTCCAGGACCCGACAGCACTCTACAAGACCCTTAGCAACACAACGGAACCTCACTAAAACCCTATGAGCTCCTACAGAACACTGCAGGCGCCTACAGAACCCTACAGACCCCTAGGGAACCCTACAGACACTTGCGGGCACTTACAGAACCCTGCAGGCCCCTACAGAACCCTACAGGTCCATACAGAACCCCACAGGGCTTTATGGAACTTTACCAGCCACTACGGAACTCTACGGGCCCCTACAGAACCCTGCAGAACCCTCCAGAACCTTACAGAATCCCACAGATTCCTACAGACTGCTGCGGGCACTTACACAACCCTACAGGCCCCTACGGAACACTGCCAGCCCCTACGGAAGGAACCTTACGGGCCCCTACAGAACACTACTGGCTACTGCGGTACTCTACAGGCCTCTAGGGAACCTACGAAGCTCTACGGAACCCTATGGATCCTTATGGAACAGTACGGGCCCCTTCAGACCTCTGCGGGCGCTTATGGAAACCTACAGGACCCTACGGAACTGTACGAGACTCTACAGGCCCCTAGGGAACACTACAGGCCCCTACGGAACCGTACGAGGCTCTACAGGCCCCTAGGGAACACCACAGGCCCCTACGGAACCCTACACAACCCTCTGGAAACTTATGGCACCCTACAAGCTCCTACCAACCCCTGCGGGCACTTACACAACCCTACAGGCCCCTACGGAAATCTACGGGACTCCACGGGCCCCTAGGGAAGCCTACAGATTTCAACGGAACCCTACGAGCCCCTCTGGAACCCTACAGAATACTCCAGGACCCGACAGCACTCTACAAGACCCTTAGCAACACAACGGAACCTCACTAAAACCCTATGGGCTCCTACAGAGCACTGCAGGTGCCTACGGAACCCTACAGACCCCTACGGAATACTACCAGCCGCTACGGAAACCTATGGCCCCTACGGAACTCTACGGAACCTGACAGAAACACTGTGCGCCCCTACAGGCCCTTGCGGGCACTTGCAGAACTCTGCAGGAACCCACGGAACTTTATGGAACCCTACCAGCCCCTACGGAAGCCTAAAGACCCTTGCAGGCAGTTACGGAACGGTACAGGGCCCTAGGGAACTTTACCAGCCACTACGGAACTCTACGGGCCCCTACGGAACCCTGCAGAACCCTCCAGAACCTTACAGAATCCCACAGACTCCTACAGACTGCTGCGGGTACTTACACAACCCTACAGGCCCCTACGGAACACTGCCAGCCCCTACGGAAGGAACCTTACGGGCCCCTACAGAACACTACTGGCTCCTGCGGTACTCTACAGGCCTCTAGGGAACCTACGAAGCTCTACGGAACCCTATGGATCCTTACGGAACAGTACGGGCCCCTTCAGACCTCTGCGGGCGCTTATGGAAACCTACAGGACCCTACGGAACTGTACGAGACTCTAGAGGCCCCTAGGGAACACTACAGGCCCCTACGGAACCGTACGAGACTCTACAGGCCCCTAGGGAACACCACAGGCCCCTACAGAACCGTACGAAACTCTACAGGCCCCTAGGGAACACCACAGGCCCCTACAGAACCCTACACAACCCTCTGGAAACTTATGGCACCCTACAAGCTCCTACCAACCCCTGCGGGCACTTACACAACCCTACAGGCCCCTACGGAAATCTACGGGACTCCACGGGCCCCTAGGGAAGCCTACAGATTTCAACGGAACCCTACGAGCCCCTCTGGAACCCTACAGAATACTCCAGGACCCGACAGCACTCTACAAGACCCTTAGCAACACAACGGAACCTCACTAAAACCCTATGAGCTCCTACAGAACACTGCAGGCGCCTACGGAACCCTACAGACCCCTAGGGAACCCTACAGACACTTGCGGGCACTTACAGAACCCTGCAGGCCCCTACAGAACCCTACAGGTCCATACAGAACCCCACAGGGCTTTATGGAACTTTACCAGCCACTACGGAACTCTACGGGCCCCTACAGAACCCTGCAGAACCCTCCAGAACCTTACAGAATCCCACAGATTCCTACAGACTGCTGCGGGCACTTACACAACCCTACAGGCCCCTACGGAACACTGCCAGCCCCTACGGAAGGAACCTTACGGGCCCCTACAGAACACTACTGGCTACTGCGGTACTCTACAGGCCTCTAGGGAACCTACGAAGCTCTACGGAACCCTATGGATCCTTATGGAACAGTACGGGCCCCTTCAGACCTCTGCGGGCACTTATGGAAACCTACAGGACCCTACGGAACTGTACGAGACTCTACAGGCCCCTAGGGAACACTACAGGCCCCTACGGAACCGTACGAGGCTCTACAGGCCCCTAGGGAACACCACAGGCCCCTACGGAACCCTACACAACCCTCTGGAAACTTATGGCACCCTACAAGCTCCTACCAACCCCTGCGGGCACTTACACAACCCTACAGGCCCCTACGGAAATCTACGGGACTCCACGGGCCCCTAGGGAAGCCTACAGATTTCAACGGAACCCTACGAGCCCCTCTGGAACCCTACAGAATACTCCAGGACCCGACAGCACTCTACAAGACCCTTAGCAACACAACGGAACCTCACTAAAACCCTATGGGCTCCTACAGAGCACTGCAGGTGCCTACGGAACCCTACAGACCCCTACGGAATACTACCAGCCGCTACGGAAACCTATGGCCCCTACGGAACTCTACGGAACCTGACAGAAACACTGTGCGCCCCTACAGGCCCTTGCGGGCACTTGCAGAACTCTGCAGGAACCCACGGAACTTTATGGAACCCTACCAGCCCCTACGGAAGCCTAAAGACCCTTGCAGGCAGTTACGGAACGGTACAGGGCCCTAGGGAACTTTACCAGCCACTACGGAACTCTACGGGCCCCTACGGAACCCTGCAGAACCCTCCAGAACCTTACAGAATCCCACAGACTCCTACAGACTCCTGCGGGTACTTACACAACCCTACAGGCCCCTACGGAACACTGCCAGCCCCTACGGAAGGAACCTTACGGGCCCCTACAGAACACTACTGGCTCCTGTGGTACTCTACAGGCCTCTAGGGAACCTACGAAGCTCTACGGAACCCTATGGATCCTTACGGAACAGTACGGGCCCCTTCAGACCTCTGCGGGCGCTTATGGAAACCTACAGGACCCTACGGAACTGTACGAGACTCTAGAGGCCCCTAGGGAACACTACAGGCCCCTACGGAACCGTACGAGAATCTACAGGCCCCTAGGGAACACCACAGGCCCCTACAGAACCGTACGAAACTCTACAGGTCCCTAGGGAACACCACAGGCCCCTACGGAACCCTACACAACCCTCTGGAAACTTATGGCACCCTACATGCTCCTACCAACCCCTGCGGGCACTTACACAACCCTACAGGCCCCTACGGAAATCTACGGGACTCCACGGGCCCCTAGGGAAGCCTACAGATTTCAACGGAACCCTACGAGCCCCTCTGGAACCCTACAGAATACTCCAGGACCCGACAGCACTCTACAAGACCCTTAGCAACACAATGGAACCTCACTAAAACCCTATGGGCTCCTACAGAACACTGCAGGTGCCTACGGAACCCTACAGACCCCTACGGAATACTACCAGCCGCTACGGAAACCTATGGCCCCTACGGAACTCTACGGAACCTGACAGAAACACTGTGCGCCCCTACAGGCCCTTGCGGGCACTTGCAGAACTCTGCAGGAACCCACGGAACTTTATGGAACCCTACCAGCCCCTACGGAAGCCTAAAGACCCTTGCAGGCAGTTACGGAACGGTACAGGGCCCTAGGGAACTTTACCAGCCACTACGGAACTCTACGGGCCCCTACAGAACCCTGCAGAACCCTCCAGAACCTTACAGAATCCCATGGATTCCTACAGACTCCTGCAGGCACTTACTCAACCCTAGAGGACCCTACGGAACACTGCCAGCCCCTATGGAAGGAACCCTACGGGCCCCTACAGAACACTACTGGCTCCTGCGGTACTCTACAGGCCTCTAGGGAACCTACGAAGCTCTACGGAGGCCTATGGATCCTTATGGAACAGTACGGGCCCCTTCAGACCTCTGCGGGCGCTTATGGAAACCTACAGGACCCTACGGAACTGTACGAGACTCTACAGGCCCCTAGGGAACACTACAGGCCCCTACGGAACCGTACGAGACTCTACAGGCCCCTAGGGAACACCACAGGCCCCTACAGAACCGTACGAAACTCTACAGGCCCCTAGGGAACACCACAGGCCCCTACGGAACCCTACACAACCCTCTGGAAACTTATGGCACCCTACAACCTCCTACCAACCCCTGCGGGCACTTACACAACCCTACAGGCCCCTACGGAAATCTACGGGACTCCACGGGCCCCTAGGGAAGCCTACAGTTTTCAACGGAACCCTACGAGCCCCTCTGAAACCCTACAGAATACTCCAGGACCCGACAGCACTCTACAAGACCCTTAGCAACACAACGGAACCTCACTAAAACCCTATGGGCTCCTACAGAACACTGCAGGTGCCCACGGAACACTACAGACCCCTACGGAATACTACCAGCCGCTACGGAAACCTATGGCCCCTACGGAACTCTACGGAACCTGACAGAAACACTGTGCGCCCCTACAGGCCCTTGTGGGCACTTGCAGAACTCTGCAGGAACCCACGGAACTTTATGGAACCCTACCAGCCCCTACGGAAGCCTAAAGACCCTTGCAGGCAGTTACGGAACGGTACAGGGCCCTAGGGAACTTTACCAGCCACTACGGAACTCTACGGGCCCCTACAGAACCCTGCAGAACCCTCCAGAACCTTACAGAATCCCATGGATTCCTACAGACTCCTGCAGGCACTTACTCAACCCTAGAGGACCCTACGGAACACTGCCAGCCCCTATGAAAGGAACCTTACGGGCCCCTACAGAACACTACTGGCTCCTGCGGTACTCTACAGGCCTCTAGGGAACCTACGAAGCTCTACAGAGCCCTATGGATCCTTATGGAACAGTACGAACCCCTTCAGACCTCTGCGGGCGCTTATGGAAACCTACAGGACCCTAGGGAACTGTACGAGACTCTACAGGCCCCTAGGGAACACTACAGGCCCCTACGGAACCGTACGAGACTCTACAGGCCCCTAGGGAACACCACAGGCCCCTACAGAACCGTACGAAACTCTACAGGCCCCTAGGGAACACCACAGGCCCCTACGGAACCCTACACAACCCTCTGGAAACTTATGGCACCCTACAAGCTCCTACCAACCCCTGCGGGCACTTACACAACCCTACAGGCCCCTACGGAAATCTACGGGACTCCACGGGCCCCTAGGGAAGCCTACAGTTTTCAACGGAACCCTACGAGCCCATCTGGAACCCTACAGAATACTCCAGGACCCGACAGCACTCTACAAGACCCTTAGCAACACAACGGAACCTCACTAAAACCCTATGGGCTCCTACAGAACACTGCAGGTGCCTACGGATTCCTACAGACCCCTACGGAATACTACCAGCCGCTACGGAAACCTATGGCCCCTACGGAACTCTACGGAACCTGACAGAAACACTGTGCGCCCCTACAGGCCCTTGCGGGCACTTGCAGAACTCTGCAGGAACCCACGGAACTTTATGGAACCCTACCAGCCCCTACGGAAGCCTAAAGACCCTTGCAGGCAGTTACGGAACGGTACAGGGCCCTAGGGAACTTTACCAGCCACTACGGAACTCTACGGGCCCCTACGGAACCCTGCAGAACCCTCCAGAACCTTACAGAATCCCATGGATTCCTACAGACTCCTGCAGGCACTTACTCAACCCTAGAGGACCCTACGGAACACTGCCAGCCCCTATGGAAGGAACCCTACGGGCCCCTACAGAACACTACTGGCTCCTGCGGTACTCTACAGGCCTCTAGGGAACCTACGAAGCTCTACGGAACCCTATGGATCCTTACGGAACAGTACGGGTCCCTTCAGACCTCTGCGGGCGCTTATGGAAACCTACAGGACCCTACGGAAATGTACGAGACTCTACAGGCCCCTAGGGAACACCACAGGCCCCTACGGAACCCTACACAACCTTCTGGAAACTTATGGCACCCTACAAGCTCCTACCAACCCCTGCGGGCACTTACACAACCCTACAGGCCCCTACGGAAATCTACGGGACTCCACAGGCCCCTAGGGAAGCCTACAGATTTCAACGAAACCCTACGAGCCCCTCTGGAACCCTACAGAATACTCCAGGACCAGACAGCACTCTACAAGACCCTTAGCAACACAACGGAACCTCACTAAAACCCTATGGGCTCCTACAGAACACTGCAGGTGCCTACGGAACACTACAGACCCCTACGGAATACTACCAGCCGCTACGGAAACATATGGCCCCTACGGAACTCTACGGAACCTGACAGAAACACTGTGGGCCCCTACAGGCCCTTGTGGGCACTTGCAGAACTCTGCAGGAACCCACGGAACTTTATGGAACCCTACCAGCCCCTACGGAAGCCTAAAGACCCTTGCAGGCAGTTACGGAACGGTACAGGGCCCTAGGGAACTTTACCAGCCACTACGGAACTCTACGGGCCCCTACGGAACCCTGCAGAACCCTCCAGAACCTTACAGAATCCCACAGACTCCTACAGACTCCTGCGGGTACTTACACAACCCTACAGGCCCCTACGGAACACTGCCAGCCCCTAACGGAAGGAACCTTACGGGCCCCTACAGAACACTACTGGCTCCTGCGGTACTCTACAGGCCTCTAGGGAACCTACGAAGCTCTACGGAACCCTATGGATCCTTACGGAACAGTACGGGCCCCTTCAGACCTCTGCGGGCGCTTATGGAAACCTACAGGACCCTACGGAACTGTACGAGACTCTACAGGCCCCTAGGGAACACTACAGGCCCCTACGGAACCGTACGAGACTCTACAGGCCCCTAGGGAACACCACAGGCCCCTACAGAACCGTACGAAACTCTACAGGCCCCTAGGGAACACCACAGGCCCCTACGGAACCCTACACAACCCTCTGGAAACTTATGGCACCCTACAAGCTCCTACCAACCCCTGCGGGCACTTACACAACCCTACAGGCCCCTACGGAAATCTACGGGACTCCACGGGCCCCTAGGGAAGCCTACAGATTTCAACGGAACCCTACGAGCCCCTCTGGAACCCTACAGAATACTCCAGGACCCGACAGCACTCTACAAGACCCTTAGCAACACAATGGAACCTCACTAAAACCCTATGGGCTCCTACAGAACACTGCAGGTGCCTACGGAACCCTACAGACCCCTACGGAATACTACCAGCCGCTACGGAAACCTATGGCCCCTACGGAACTCTACGGAACCTGACAGAAACACTGTGCGCCCCTACAGGCCCTTGCGGGCACTTGCAGAACTCTGCAGGAACCCACGGAACTTTATGGAACCCTACCAGCCCCTACGGAAGCCTAAAGACCCTTGCAGGCAGTTACGGAACGGTACAGGGCCCTAGGGAACTTTACCAGGCACTACGGAACTCTACGGGCCCCTACAGAACCCTGCAGAACCCTCCAGAACCTTACAGAATCCCACAGACTCCTACAGACTGCTGCGGGTACTTACACAACCCTACAGGCCCCTACGGAACACTGCCAGCCCCTACGGAAGGAACCTTACGGGCCCCTACAGAACACTACTGGCTCCTGCGGTACTCTACAGGCCTCTAGGGAACCTATGAAGCTCTACGGAACCCTATGGATCCTTACGGAACAGTACGGGCCCCTTCAGACCTCTGCGGGCGCTTATGGAAACCTACAGGACCCTACGGAACTGTACGAGACTCTACAGGCCCCTAGGGAACACTACAGGCCCCTACGGAACCGTACGAGACTCTACAGGCCCCTAGGGAACACCACAGGCCCCTACAGAACCGTACGAAACTCTACAGGCCCCTAGGGAACACCACAGGCCCCTACGGAACCCTACACAACCCTCTGGAAACTTATGGCACCCTACAAGCTCCTACCAACCCCTGCGGGCACTTACACAACCCTACAGGCCCCTACGGAAATCTACGGGACTCCACGGGCCCCTAGGGAAGCCTACAGATTTCAACGGAACCCTACGAGCCCCTCTGGAACCCTACAGAATACTCCAGGACCCGACAGCACTCTACAAGACCCTTAGCAACACAATGGAACCTCACTAAAACCCTATGGGCTCCTACAGAACACTGCAGGTGCCTACGGAACCCTACAGACCCCTACGGAATACTACCAGCCGCTACGGAAACCTATGGCCCCTACGGAACTCTACGGAACCTGACAGAAACACTGTGGGCCCCTACAGGCCCTTGCGGGCACTTGCAGAACTCTGCAGGAACCCACGGAACTTTATGGAACCCTACCAGCCCCTACGGAAGCCTAAAGACCCTTGCAGGCAGTTACGGAACGGTACAGGGCCCTAGGGAACTTTACCAGCCACTACGGAACTCTACGGGCCCCTACAGAACCCTGCAGAACCCTCCAGAACCTTACAGAATCCCACAGACTCCTACAGACTGCTGCGGGCACTTACACAACCCTACAGGCCCCTACGGAACACTGCCAGCCCCTACGGAAGGAACCTTACGGGCCCCTACAGAACACTACTGGCTCCTGCGGTACTCTACAGGCCTCTAGGGAACCTACGAAGCTCTACAGAGCCCTATGGATCCTTATGGAACAGTACGAACCCCTTCAGACCTCTGCGGGCGCTTATGGAAACCTACAGGACCCTACGGAACTGTACGAGACTCTACAGGCCCCTAGGGAACACTACAGGCCCCTACGGAACCGTACGAGACTCTACAGGCCCCTAGGGAACACCACAGGCCCCTACAGAACCGTACGAAACTCTACAGGCCCCTAGGGAACACCACAGGCCCCTACGGAACCCTACACAACCCTCTGGAAACTTATGGCACCCTACAAGCTCCTACCAACCCCTGCGGGCACTTACACAACCCTACAGGCCCCTACGGAAATCTACGGGACTCCACGGGCCCCTAGGGAAGCCTACAGATTTCAACGGAACCCTACGAGCCCCTCTGGAACCCTACAGAATACTCCAGGACCCGACAGCACTCTACAAGACCCTTAGCAACACAATGGAACCTCACTAAAACCCTATGGGCTCCTACAGAACACTGCAGGTGCCTACGGAACCCTACAGACCCCTACGGAATACTACCAGCCGCTACGGAAACCTATGGCCCCTACGGAACTCTACGGAACCTGACAGAAACACTGTGGGCCCCTACAGGCCCTTGCGGGCACTTGCAGAACTCTGCAGGAACCCACGGAACTTTATGGAACCCTACCAGCCCCTACGGAAGCCTAAAGACCCTTGCAGGCAGTTACGGAACGGTACAGGGCCCTAGGGAACTTTACCAGCCACTACGGAACTCTACGGGCCCCTACAGAACCCTGCAGAACCCTCCAGAACCTTACAGAATCCCATGGATTCCTACAGACTCCTGCAGGCACTTACTCAACCCTAGAGGACCCTACGGAACACTGCCAGCCCCTATGGAAGGAACCCTACGGGCCCCTACAGAACACTACTGGCTCCTGCGGTACTCTACAGGCCTCTAGGGAACCTACGAAGCTCTACGGAACCCTATGGATCCTTACAGAACAGTACGGGCCCATTCAGACCTCTGCGGGCGCTTATGGAAACCTACAGGACCCTACGGAACTGTACGAGACTCTACAGGCCCCTAGGGAACACTACAGGCCCCTACGGAACCGTACGAGACTCTACAGGCCCCTAGGGAACACCACAGGCCCCTACAGAACCGTACGAAACTCTACAGGCCCCTAGGGAACACCACAGGCCCCTACGGAACCCTACACAACCCTCTGGAAACTTATGGCACCCTACATGCTCCTACCAACCCCTGCGGGCACTTACACAACCCTACAGGCCCCTACGGAAATCTACGGGACTCCACGGGCCCCTAGGGAAGCCTACAGATTTCAACGGAACCCTACGAGCCCCTCTGGAACCCTACAGAATACTCCAGGACCCGACAGCACTCTACAAGACCCTTAGCAACACAACGGAACCTCACTAAAACCCTATGGGCTCCTACAGAACACTGCAGGTGCCTACGGAACCCTACAGACCCCTACGGAATACTACCAGCCGCTACGGAAACCTATGGCCCCTACGGAACTCTACGGAACCTGACAGAAACACTGTGGGCCCCTACAGGCCCTTGCGGGCACTTGCAGAACTCTGCAGGAACCCACGGAACTTTATGGAACCCTACCAGCCCCTACAGAAGCCTAAAGACCCTTGCAGGCAGTTACGGAACGGTACAGGGCCCTAGGGAACTTTACCAGCCACTACGGAACTCTACGGGCCCCTACAGAACCCTGCAGAACCCTCCAGAACCTTACAGAATCCCACAGACTCCTACAGACTCCTGCGGGCACTTACACAACCCTACAGGCCCCTACGGAACACTGCCAGCCCCTACGGAAGGAACCTTACGGGCCCCTACAGAACACTACTGGCTCCTGCGGTACTCTACAGGCCTCTAGGGAACCTACGAAGCTCTACAGAGCCCTATGGATCCTTATGGAACAGTACGAACCCCTTCAGACCTCTGCGGGCGCTTATGGAAACCTACAGGACCCTACGGAACTGTACGAGACTCTACAGGCCCCTAGGGAACACTACAGGCCCCTACGGAACCGTACGAGACTCTACAGGCCCCTAGGGAACACCACAGGCCCCTACAGAACCGTACGAAACTCTACAGGCCCCTAGGGAACACCACAGGCCCCTACGGAACCCTACACAACCCTCTGGAAACTTATGGCACCCTACAAGCTCCTACCAACCCCTGAGGGCACTTACACAACCCTACAGGCCCCTACGGAAATCTACGGGACTCCACGGGCCCCTAGGGAAGCCTACAGATTTCAACGGAACCCTACGAGCCCCTCTGGAACCCTACAGAATACTCCAGGACCCGACAGCACTCTACAAGACCCTTAGCAACACAATGGAACCTCACTAAAACCCTATGGGCTCCTACAGAACACTGCAGGTGCCTACGGAACCCTACAGACCCCTACGGAATACTACCAGCCGCTACGGAAACCTATGGCCCCTACGGAACTCTACGGAACCTGACAGAAACACTGTGCGCCCCTACAGGCCCTTGCGGGCACTTGCAGAACTCTGCAGGAACCCACGGAACTTTATGGAACCCTACCAGCCCCTACGGAAGCCTAAAGACCCTTGCAGGCAGTTACGGAACGGTACAGGGCCCTAGGGAACTTTACCAGCCACTACGGAACTCTACGGGCCCCTACAGAACCCTGCAGAACCCTCCAGAACCTTACAGAATCCCATGGATTCCTACAGACTCCTGCAGGCACTTACTCAACCCTAGAGGACCCTACGGAACACTGCCAGCCCCTATGGAAGGAACCCTACGGGCCCCTACAGAACACTACTGGCTCCTGCGGTACTCTACAGGCCTCTAGGGAACCTACGAAGCTCTACGGAACCCTATGGATCCTTACAGAACAGTACGGGCCCATTCAGACCTCTGCGGGCGCTTATGGAAACCTACAGGACCCTACGGAACTGTACGAGACTCTAGAGGCCCCTAGGGAACACTACAGGCCCCTACGGAACCGTACGAGACTCTACAGGCCCCTAGGGAACACCACAGGCCCCTACAGAACCGTACGAAACTCTACAGGCCCCTAGGGAACACCACAGGCCCCTACGGAACCCTACACAACCCTCTGGAAACTTATGGCACCCTACATGCTCCTACCAACCCCTGCGGGCACTTACACAACCCTACAGGCCCCTACGGAAATCTACGGGACTCCACGGGCCCCTAGGGAAGCCTACAGATTTCAACGGAACCCTACGAGCCCCTCTGGAACCCTACAGAATACTCCAGGACCCGACAGCACTCTACAAGACCCTTAGCAACACAACGGAACCTCACTAAAACCCTATGGGCTCCTACAGAACACTGCAGGTGCCTACGGAACCCTACAGACCCCTACGGAATACTACCAGCCGCTACGGAAACCTATGGCCCCTACGGAACTCTACGGAACCTGACAGAAACACTGTGCGCCCCTACAGGCCCTTGCGGGCACTTGCAGAACTCTGCAGGAACCCACGGAACTTTATGGAACCCTACCAGCCCCTACAGAAGCCTAAAGACCCTTGCAGGCAGTTACGGAACGGTACAGGGCCCTAGGGAACTTTACCAGCCACTACGGAACTCTACGGGCCCCTACAGAACCCTGCAGAACCCTCCAGAACCTTACAGAATCCCACAGACTCCTACAGACTCCTGCGGGCACTTACACAACCCTACAGGCCCCTACGGAACACTGCCAGCCCCTACGGAAGGAACCTTACGGGCCCCTACAGAACACTACTGGCTCCTGCGGTACTCTACAGGCCTCTAGGGAACCTACGAAGCTCTACAGAGCCCTATGGATCCTTATGGAACAGTACGAACCCCTTCAGACCTCTGCGGGCGCTTATGGAAACCTACAGGACCCTACGGAACTGTACGAGACTCTAGAGGCCCCTAGGGAACACTACAGGCCCCTACGGAACCGTACGAGACTCTACAGGCCCCTAGGGAACACCACAGGCCCCTACAGAACCGTACGAAACTCTACAGGCCCCTAGGGAACACCACAGGCCCCTACGGAACCCTACACAACCCTCTGGAAACTTATGGCACCCTACAAGCTCCTACCAACCCCTGAGGGCACTTACACAACCCTACAGGCCCCTACGGAAATCTACGGGACTCCACGGGCCCCTAGGGAAGCCTACAGTTTTCAACGGAACCCTACGAGCCCCTCTGGAACCCTACAGAATACTCCAGGACCCGACAGCACTCTACAAGACCCTTAGCAACACAACGGAACCTCACTAAAACCCTATGGGCTCCTACAGAGCACTGCAGGTGCCTACGGAACCCTACAGACCCCTACGGAATACTACCAGCCGCTACGGAAACCTATGGCCCCTACGGAACTCTACGGAACCTGACAGAAACACTGTGCGCCCCTACAGGCCCTTGCGGGCACTTGCAGAACTCTGCAGGAACCCACGGAACTTTATGGAACCCTACCAGCCCCTACGGAAGCCTAAAGACCCTTGCAGGCAGTTACGGAACGGTACAGGGCCCTAGGGAACTTTACCAGCCACTACGGAACTCTACGGGCCCCTACAGAACCCTGCAGAACCCTCCAGAACCTTACAGAATCCCACAGAGTCCTACAGACTGCTGCGGGCACTTACACAACCCTACAGGCCCCTACGGAACACTGCCAGCCCCTACGGAAGGAACCTTACGGGCCCCTACAGAACACTACTGGCTCCTGCGGTACTCTACAGCCCTCTAGGGAACCTACGAAGCTCTACGGAACCCTATGGATCCTTATGGAACAGTACGGGCCCCTTCAGACCTCTGCGGGCGCTTATGGAAACCTACAGGACCCTACGGAACTGTACGAGACTCTACAGGCCCCTAGGGAACACTACAGGCCCCTACGGAACCGTACGAGGCTCTACAGGCCCCTAGGGAACACCACAGGCCCCTACGGAACCCTACACAACCCTCTGGAAACTTATGGCACCCTACAAGCTCCTACCAACCCCTGCGGGCACTTACACAACCCTACAGGCCCCTACGGAAATCTACGGGACTCCACGGGCCCCTAGGGAAGCCTACAGATTTCAACGGAACCCTACGAGCCCCTCTGGAACCCTACAGAATACTCCAGGACCCGACAGCACTCTCCAAGACCCTTAGCAACACAACGGAACCTCACTAAAACCCTATGGGCTCCTACAGAGCACTGCAGGTGCCTACGGAACCCTACAGACCCCTACGGAATACTACCAGCCGCTACGGAAACCTATGGCCCCTACGGAACTCTACGGAACCTGACAGAAACACTGTGCGCCCCTACAGGCCCTTGCGGGCACTTGCAGAACTCTGCAGGAACCCACGGAACTTTATGGAACCCTACCAGCCCCTACGGAAGCCTCAAGACCCTTGCAGGCAGTTACGGAACGGTACAGGGCCCTAGGGAACTTTACCAGCCACTACGGAACTCTACGGGCCCCTACGGAACCCTGCAGAACCCTCCAGAACCTTACAGAATCCCATGGATTCCTACAGACTCCTGCGGGTACTTACACAACCCTACAGGCCCCTACGGAACACTGCCAGCCCCTACGGAAGGAACCTTACGGGCCCCTACAGAACACTACTGGCTCCTGCGGTACTCTACAGGCCTCTAGGGAACCTACGAAGCTCTACGGAACCCTATGGATCCTTACGGAACAGTACGGGCCCCTTCAGACCTCTGCGGGCGCTTATGGAAACCTACAGGACCCTACGGAACTGTACGAGACTCTACAGGCCCCTAGGGAACACTACAGGCCCCTACGGAACCGTACGAGACTCTACAGGCCCCTAGGGAACACCACAGGCCCCTACAGAACCGTACGAAACTCTACAGGCCCCTAGGGAACACCACAGGCCCCTACGGAACCCTACACAACCCTCTGGAAACTTATGGCACCCTACAAGCTCCTACCAACCCCTGCGGGCACTTACACAACCCTACAGGCCCCTACGGAAATCTACGGGACTCCACGGGCCCCTAGGGAAGCCTACAGATTTCGACGGAACCCTACGAGCCCCTCTGGAACCCTACAGAATACTCCAGGACCCGACAGCACTCTACAAGACCCTTAGCAACACAACGGAACCTCACTAAAACCCTATGAGCTCCTACAGAACACTGCAGGCGCCTACGGAACCCTACAGACCCCTAGGGAACCCTACAGACACTTGCGGGCACTTACAGAACCCTGCAGGCCCCTACAGAACCCTACAGGTCCATACAGAACCCCACAGGGCTTTATGGAACTTTACCAGCCACTACGGAACTCTACGGGCCCCTACAGAACCCTGCAGAACCCTCCAGAACCTTACAGAATCCCACAGACTCCTACAGACTGCTGCGGGCACTTACACAACCCTACAGGCCCCTACGGAACACTGCCAGCCCCTACGGAAGGAACCTTACGGGCCCCTACAGAACACTACTGGCTCCTGCGGTACTCTACAGGCCTCTAGGGAACCTACGAAGCTCTATGGAACCCTATGGATCCTTACGGAACAGTACAGGCCCCTTCAGACCTCTGCGGGCGCTTATGGAAACCTACAGGACCCTACGGAACTGTACGAGACTCTAGAGGCCCCTAGGGAACACTACAGGCCCCTACGGAACCGTACGAGACTCTACAGGCCCCTAGGGAACACTACAGGCCCCTACGGAACCGTACGATACTCTACAGGCCCCTAGGGAACACCACAGGCCCCTACAGAACCGTACGAGACTCTACAGGCCCCTAGGGAACACCACAGGCCCCTACGGAACCCTACACAACCCTCTGGAAACTTATGGCACCCTACAAGCTCCTACCAACCCCTGCGGGCACTTACACAACCCTACAGGCCCCTACGGAAATCTACGGGACTCCACGGGCCCCTAGGGAAGCCTACAGATTTCAACGGAACCCTACGAGCCCCTCTGGAACCCTACAGAATACTCCAGGACCCGATAGCACTCTACAAGACCCTTAGCAACACAACGGAACCTCACTAAAACCCTATGGGCTCCTACAGAGCACTGCAGGTGCCTACGGAACCCTACAGACCCCTACGGAATACTACCAGCCGCTACGGAAACCTATGGCCCCTACGGAACTCTACGGAACCTGACAGAAACACTGTGAGCCCCTACAGGCCCTTGCGGGCACTTGCAGAACTCTGCAGGAACCCACGGAACTTTATGGAACCCTACCAGCCCCTACGGAAGCCTCAAGACCCTTGCAGGCAGTTACGGAACGGTACAGGGCCCTAGGGAACTTTACCAGCCACTACGGAACTCTACGGGCCCCTACGGAACCCTGCAGAACCCTCCAGAACCTTACAGAATCCCATGGATTCCTACAGACTCCTGCGGGTACTTACACAACCCTACAGGCCCCTACGGAACACTGCCAGCCCCTACGGAAGGAACCTTACGGGCCCCTACAGAACACTACTGGCTCCTGCGGTACTCTACAGGCCTCTAGGGAACCTACGAAGCTCTACGGAACCCTATGGATCCTTACGGAACAGTACGGGCCCCTTCAGACCTCTGCGGGCGCTTATGGAAACCTACAGGACCCTACGGAACTGTACGAGACTCTACAGGCCCCTAGGGAACACTACAGGCCCCTACGGAACCGTACGAGACTCTACAGGCCCCTAGGGAACACCACAGGCCCCTACAGAACCGTACGAAACTCTACAGGCCCCTAGGGAACACCACAGGCCCCTACGGAACCCTACACAACCCTCTGGAAACTTATGGCACCCTACAAGCTCCTACCAACCCCTGCGGGCACTTACACAACCCTACAGGCCCCTACGGAAATCTACGGGACTCCACGGGCCCCTAGGGAAGCCTACAGATTTCGACGGAACCCTACGAGCCCCTCTGGAACCCTACAGAATACTCCAGGACCCGACAGCACTCTACAAGACCCTTAGCAACACAACGGAACCTCACTAAAACCCTATGAGCTCCTACAGAACACTGCAGGCGCCTACGGAACCCTACAGACCCCTAGGGAACCCTACAGACACTTGCGGGCACTTACAGAACCCTGCAGGCCCCTACAGAACCCTACAGGTCCATACAGAACCCCACAGGGCTTTATGGAACTTTACCAGCCACTACGGAACTCTACGGGCCCCTACAGAACCCTGCAGAACCCTCCAGAACCTTACAGAATCCCACAGACTCCTACAGACTGCTGCGGGCACTTACACAACCCTACAGGCCCCTACGGAACACTGCCAGCCCCTACGGAAGGAACCTTACGGGCCCCTACAGAACACTACTGGCTCCTGCGGTACTCTACAGGCCTCTAGGGAACCTACGAAGCTCTATGGAACCCTATGGATCCTTACGGAACAGTACGGGCCCCTTCAGACCTCTGCGGGCGCTTATGGAAACCTACAGGACCCTACGGAACTGTACGAGACTCTAGAGGCCCCTAGGGAACACTACAGGCCCCTACGGAACCGTACGAGACTCTACAGGCCCCTAGGGAACACTACAGGCCCCTACGGAACCGTACGATACTCTACAGGCCCCTAGGGAACACCACAGGCCCCTACAGAACCGTACGAGACTCTACAGGCCCCTAGGGAACACCACAGGCCCCTACGGAACCCTACACAACCCTCTGGAAACTTATGGCACCCTACAAGCTCCTACCAACCCCTGCGGGCACTTACACAACCCTACAGGCCCCTACGGAAATCTACGGGACTCCACGGGCCCCTAGGGAAGCCTACAGATTTCAACGGAACCCTACGAGCCCCTCTGGAACCCTACAGAATACTCCAGGACCCGATAGCACTCTACAAGACCCTTAGCAACACAACGGAACCTCACTAAAACCCTATGGGCTCCTACAGAGCACTGCAGGTGCCTACGGAACCCTACAGACCCCTACGGAATACTACCAGCCGCTACGGAAACCTATGGCCCCTACGGAACTCTACGGAACCTGACAGAAACACTGTGAGCCCCTACAGGCCCTTGCGGGCACTTGCAGAACTCTGCAGGAACCCACGGAACTTTATGGAACCCTACCAGCCCCTACGGAAGCCTAAAGACCCTTGCAGGCAGTTACGGAACGGTACAGGGCCCTAGGGAACGTTACCAGCCACTACAGAACTCTACGGGCCCCTACGGAATCCTGCAGAACCCTCCAGAACCTTACAGGATCCCACGGATTCCTACAGACTCCTGCGGGCACTTACTCAACCCTAGAGGACCCTACGGAACACTGCCAGCCCCTATGGAAGGAACCCTACGGGCCCCTACAGAACACTACTGGCTCCTGCGGTACTCTACAGGCCTCTAGGGAACCTACGAAGCTCTACAGAGCCCTATGGATCCTTACGGAACAGTATGGGCCCATTCAGACCTCTGCGGGCGCTTATGGAAACCTACAGGACCCTACGGAACTGTACGAGACTCTAGAGGCCCCTAGGGAACACCACAGGCCCCTACGGAACCCTACACAACCCTCTGGAAACTTATGGCACCCTACAAGCTCCTACCAACCCCTGCGGGCACTTACACAACCCTACAGGCCCCTACGGAAATCTACGGGACTCCACGGGCCCCTAGGGAAGCCTACAGATTTCAACGGAACCCTACGAGCCCCTCTGGAACCCTACAGAATACTCCAGGACCCGACAGCACTCTACAAGACCCTTAGCAACACAACGGAACCTCACTTAAACCCTATGGGCTCCTACAGAACACTGCAGGTGCCTACGGAACCCTACAGACCCCTACGGAACCCTACAGACACCTGCGGGCACTTACAGAACCCTGCAGGCCCCTACAGAACCCTACAGGTCCATACAGAACCCCACAGGGCTTTATGGAACTTTACCAGCCACTACGGAACTCTACGGGCCCCTACAGAACCCTGCAGAACCCTCCAGAACCTTACAGAATCCCACAGACTCCTACAGACTGCTGCGGGCACTTACACAACCCTACAGGCCCCTACGGAACACTGCCAGCCGCTACGGAAGGAACCTTACGGGCCCCTACAGAACACTACTGGCTGCTGCGGTACTCTACAGCCCTCTAGGGAACCTACGAAGCTCTACGGAACCCTATGGATCCTTACGGAACAGTACGGGCCCCTTCAGACCTCTGCGGGCGCTTATGGAAACCTACAGGCCCCTACGGAACTGTACGAGACTCTACAGGCCCCTAGGGAACACTACAGGCCCCTACGGAACCGTACGAGACTCTACAGGCCCCTAGGGAACACCACAGGCCCCTACGGAACCCTACACAACCCTCTGGAAACTTATGGCACCCTACAAGCTCCTACCAACCCCTGCGGGCACTTACACAACCCTACAGGCCCCTACGGAAATCTACGGGACTCCACGGGCCCCTAGGGAAGCCTACAGATTTCAACGGAACCCTACGAGCCCCTCTGGAACCCTACAGAATACTCCAGGACCCGATAGCACTCTACAAGACCCTTAGCAACACAACGGAACCTCACTAAAACCCTATGGGCTCCTACAGAGCACTGCAGGTGCCTACGGAACCCTACAGACCCCTACGGAATACTACCAGCCGCTACGGAAACCTATGGCCCCTACGGAACTCTACGGAACCTGACAGAAACACTGTGCGCCCCTACAGGCCCTTGCGGGCACTTGCAGAACTCTGCAGGAACCCACGGAACTTTATGGAACCCTACCAGCCCCTACGGAAGCCTAAAGACCCTTGCAGGCAGTTACGGAACGGTACAGGGCCCTAGGGAACTTTACCAGCCACTACGGAACTCTACGGGCCCCTACGGAACCCTGCAGAACCCTCCAGAACCTTACAGAATCCCACAGACTCCTACAGACTGCTGCGGGCACTTACACAACCCTACAGGCCCCTACGGAACACTGCCAGCCCCTACGGAAGGAACCTTACGGGCCCCTACAGAACACTACTGGCTCCTGCGGTACTCTACAGGCCTCTAGGGAACCTACGAAGCTCTACGGAGCCCTATGGATCCTTACGGAACAGTACGGGCCCCTTCAGACCTCTGCGGGCGCTTATGGAAACCTACAGGACCCTACGGAACTGTACGAGACTCTAGAGGCCCCTAGGGAACACTACAGGCCCCTACGGAACCGTACGAGACTCTACAGGCCCCTAGGGAACACCACAGGCCCCTACAGAACCGTACGAAACTCTACAGGCCCCTAGGGAACACCACAGGCCCCTACGGAACCCTACACAACCCTCTGGAAACTTATGGCACCCTACAAGCTCCTACCAACCCCTGCGGGCACTTACACAACCCTACAGGCCCCTACGGAAATCTACGGGACTCCATGGGCCCCTAGGGAAGCCTACAGTTTTCAACGGAACCCTACGAGCCCCTCTGGAACCCTACAGAATACTCCAGGACCCGACAGCACTCTACAAGACCCTTAGCAACACAACGGAACCTCACTAAAACCCTATGGGCTCCTACAGAGCACTGCAGGTGCCTACGGAACCCTACAGACCCCTACGGAATACTACCAGCCGCTACGGAAACCTATGGCCCCTACGGAACTCTACGGAACCTGACAGAAACACTGTGAGCCCCTACAGGCCCTTGCGGGCACTTGCAGAACTCTGCAGGAACCCACGGAACTTTATGGAACCCTACCAGCCCCTACGGAAGCCTAAAGACCCTTGCAGGCAGTTACGGAACGGTACAGGGCCCTAGGGAACGTTACCAGCCACTACAGAACTCTACGGGCCCCTACGGAATCCTGCAGAACCCTCCAGAACCTTACAGGATCCCACGGATTCCTACAGACTCCTGCGGGCACTTACTCAACCCTAGAGGACCCTACGGAACACTGCCAGCCCCTATGGAAGGAACCCTACGGGCCCCTACAGAACACTACTGGCTCCTGCGGTACTCTACAGGCCTCTAGGGAACCTACGAAGCTCTACAGAGCCCTATGGATCCTTACGGAACAGTATGGGCCCATTCAGACCTCTGCGGGCGCTTATGGAAACCTACAGGACCCTACGGAACTGTACGAGACTCTAGAGGCCCCTAGGGAACACCACAGGCCCCTACGGAACCCTACACAACCCTCTGGAAACTTATGGCACCCTACAAGCTCCTACCAACCCCTGCGGGCACTTACACAACCCTACAGGCCCCTACGGAAATCTACGGGACTCCACGGGCCCCTAGGGAAGCCTACAGATTTCAACGGAACCCTACGAGCCCCTCTGGAACCCTACAGAATACTCCAGGACCCGACAGCACTCTACAAGACCCTTAGCAACACAACGGAACCTCACTTAAACCCTATGGGCTCCTACAGAACACTGCAGGTGCCTACGGAACCCTACAGACCCCTACGGAACCCTACAGACACCTGCGGGCACTTACAGAACCCTGCAGGCCCCTACAGAACCCTACAGGTCCATACAGAACCCCACAGGGCTTTATGGAACTTTACCAGCCACTACGGAACTCTACGGGCCCCTACAGAACCCTGCAGAACCCTCCAGAACCTTACAGAATCCCACAGACTCCTACAGACTGCTGCGGGCACTTACACAACCCTACAGGCCCCTACGGAACACTGCCAGCCGCTACGGAAGGAACCTTACGGGCCCCTACAGAACACTACTGGCTGCTGCGGTACTCTACAGCCCTCTAGGGAACCTACGAAGCTCTACGGAACCCTATGGATCCTTACGGAACAGTACGGGCCCCTTCAGACCTCTGCGGGCGCTTATGGAAACCTACAGGCCCCTACGGAACTGTACGAGACTCTACAGGCCCCTAGGGAACACTACAGGCCCCTACGGAACCGTACGAGACTCTACAGGCCCCTAGGGAACACCACAGGCCCCTACGGAACCCTACACAACCCTCTGGAAACTTATGGCACCCTACAAGCTCCTACCAACCCCTGCGGGCACTTACACAACCCTACAGGCCCCTACGGAAATCTACGGGACTCCACGGGCCCCTAGGGAAGCCTACAGATTTCAACGGAACCCTACGAGCCCCTCTGGAACCCTACAGAATACTCCAGGACCCGATAGCACTCTACAAGACCCTTAGCAACACAACGGAACCTCACTAAAACCCTATGGGCTCCTACAGAGCACTGCAGGTGCCTACGGAACCCTACAGACCCCTACGGAATACTACCAGCCGCTACGGAAACCTATGGCCCCTACGGAACTCTACGGAACCTGACAGAAACACTGTGCGCCCCTACAGGCCCTTGCGGGCACTTGCAGAACTCTGCAGGAACCCACGGAACTTTATGGAACCCTACCAGCCCCTACGGAAGCCTAAAGACCCTTGCAGGCAGTTACGGAACGGTACAGGGCCCTAGGGAACTTTACCAGCCACTACGGAACTCTACGGGCCCCTACGGAACCCTGCAGAACCCTCCAGAACCTTACAGAATCCCACAGACTCCTACAGACTGCTGCGGGCACTTACACAACCCTACAGGCCCCTACGGAACACTGCCAGCCCCTACGGAAGGAACCTTACGGGCCCCTACAGAACACTACTGGCTCCTGCGGTACTCTACAGGCCTCTAGGGAACCTACGAAGCTCTACGGAGCCCTATGGATCCTTACGGAACAGTACGGGCCCCTTCAGACCTCTGCGGGCGCTTATGGAAACCTACAGGACCCTACGGAACTGTACGAGACTCTAGAGGCCCCTAGGGAACACTACAGGCCCCTACGGAACCGTACGAGACTCTACAGGCCCCTAGGGAACACCACAGGCCCCTACAGAACCGTACGAAACTCTACAGGCCCCTAGGGAACACCACAGGCCCCTACGGAACCCTACACAACCCTCTGGAAACTTATGGCACCCTACAAGCTCCTACCAACCCCTGCGGGCACTTACACAACCCTACAGGCCCCTACGGAAATCTACGGGACTCCATGGGCCCCTAGGGAAGCCTACAGTTTTCAACGGAACCCTACGAGCCCCTCTGGAACCCTACAGAATACTCCAGGACCCGACAGCACTCTACAAGACCCTTAGCAACACAACGGAACCTCACTAAAACCCTATGGGCTCCTACAGAACACTGCAGGTGCCTACGGAACCCTACAGACCCCTACGGAATACTACCAGCCGCTACGGAAACCTATGGCCCCTACGGAACTCTACGGAACCTGACAGAAACACTGTGCGCCCCTACAGGCCCTTGCGGGCACTTGCAGAACTCTGCAGGAACCCACGGAACTTTATGGAACCCTACCAGCCCCTACGGAAGCCTAAAGACCCTTGCAGGCAGTTACGGAACGGTACAGGGCCCTAGGGAACTTTACCAGCCACTACGGAACTCTACGGGCCCCTACGGAACCCTGCAGAACCCTCCAGAACCTTACAGAATCCCACAGACTCCTACAGACTGCTGCGGGTACTTACACAACCCTACAGGCCCCTACGGAACACTGCCAGCCCCTACGGAAGGAACCTTACGGGCCCCTACAGAACACTACTGGCTCCTGCGGTACTCTACAGGCCTCTAGGGAACCTACGAAGCTCTACGGAACCCTATGGATCCTTACGGAACAGTACGGGCCCCTTCAGACCTCTGCGGGCGCTTATGGAAACCTACAGGACCCTACGGAACTGTACGAGACTCTAGAGGCCCCTAGGGAACACTACAGGCCCCTACGGAACCGTACGAGACTCTACAGGCCCCTAGGGAACACCACAGGCCCCTACAGAACCGTACGAAACTCTACAGGCCCCTAGGGAACACCACAGGCCCCTACGGAACCCTACACAACCCTCTGGAAACTTATGGCACCCTACAAGCTCCTACCAACCCCTGCGGGCACTTACACAACCCTACAGGCCCCTACGGAAATCTACGGGACTCCACGGGCCCCTAGGGAAGCCTACAGATTTCGACGGAACCCTACGAGCCCCTCTGGAACCCTACAGAATACTCCAGGACCCGACAGCACTCTACAAGACCCTTAGCAACACAACGGAACCTCACTAAAACCCTATGAGCTCCTACAGAACACTGCAGGCGCCTACGGAACCCTACAGACCCCTAGGGAACCCTACAGACACTTGCGGGCACTTACAGAACCCTGCAGGCCCCTACAGAACCCTACAGGTCCATACAGAAACCCACAGGGCTTTATGGAACTTTACCAGCCACTACGGAACTCTACGGGCCCCTACGGAATCCTGCAGAACCCTCCAGAACCTTACAGGATCCCACGGATTCCTACAGACTCCTGCGGGCACTTACTCAACCCTAGAGGACCCTACGGAACACTGCCAGCCCCTATGGAAGGAACCCTACGGGCCCCTACAGAACACTACTGGCTCCTGCGGTACTCTACAGGCCTCTAGGGAACCTACGAAGCTCTACAGAGCCCTATGGATCCTTACGGAACAGTATGGGCCCATTCAGACCTCTGCGGGCGCTTATGGAAACCTACAGGACCCTACGGAACTGTACGAGACTCTAGAGGCCCCTAGGGAACACCACAGGCCCCTACGGAACCCTACACAACCCTCTGGAAACTTATGGCACCCTACAAGCTCCTACCAACCCCTGCGGGCACTTACACAACCCTACAGGCCCCTACGGAAATCTACGGGACTCCACGGGCCCCTAGGGAAGCCTACAGATTTCAACGGAACCCTACGAGCCCCTCTGGAACCCTACAGAATACTCCAGGACCCGATAGCACTCTACAAGACCCTTAGCAACACAACGGAACCTCACTAAAACCCTATGGGCTCCTACAGAGCACTGCAGGTGCCTACGGAACCCTACAGACCCCTACGGAATACTACCAGCCGCTACGGAAACCTATGGCCCCTACGGAACTCTACGGAACCTGACAGAAACACTGTGCGCCCCTACAGGCCCTTGCGGGCACTTGCAGAACTCTGCAGGAACCCACGGAACTTTATGGAACCCTACCAGCCCCTACGGAAGCCTAAAGACCCTTGCAGGCAGTTACGGAACGGTACAGGGCCCTAGGGAACTTTACCAGCCACTACGGAACTCTACGGGCCCCTACGGAATCCTGCAGAACCCTCCAGAACCTTACAGAATCCCACAGACTCCTACAGACTGCTGCGGGCACTTACACAACCCTACAGGCCCCTACGGAACACTGCCAGCCCCTACGGAAGGAACCTTACGGGCCCCTACAGAACACTACTGGCTCCTGCGGTACTCTACAGGCCTCTAGGGAACCTACGAAGCTCTACGGAGCCCTATGGATCCTTACGGAACAGTACGGGCCCCTTCAGACCTCTGCGGGCGCTTATGGAAACCTACAGGACCCTATGGAACTGTACGAGACTCTACAGGCCCCTAGGGAACACTACAGGCCCCTACGGAACCGGACGAGACTCTACAGGCCCCTAGGGAACACTACAGGCTCCTACGAAACCGTACGAGACTCTACAGGCCCCTAGGGAACACCACAGGCCCCTACGGAACCCTACACAACCCTCTGGAAACTTATGGAACCCTACAAGCTCCTACCAACCCCTGCGGGCACTTACACAACCCTACAGGCCCCTACGGAAATCTACAGGACTCCACGGGCCCCTAGGGAAGCCTACAGATTTCGACGGAACCCTACGAGCCCCTCTGGAACCCTACAGAATACTCCAGGACCCGACAGCACTCTACAAGACCCTTAGCAACACAACGGAACCTCACTAAAACCCTATGGGCTCCTACAGAACACTGCAGGTGCCTACGGAACCCTACAGACCCCTACGGAACCCTACAGACACCTGCGGGCACTTACAGAAGCCTGCAGGCCCCTACAGAACCCTACAGGTCCATACAGAAACCCACAGGGCCCTACGGAACTTTACCAGCCACTACGGAACTCTACGGGCCCCTACGGAACCCTGCAGAACCCTCCAGAACCTTACAGAATCCCACAGACTCCTACAGACTGCTGCGGGCACTTACACAACCCTACAGGCCCCTACGGAACACTGCCAGCCCCTACGGAAGGAACCTTACGGGCCCCTACAGAACACTACTGGCTCCTGCGGTACTCTACAGGCCTCTAGGGAACCTACGAAGCTCTACGGAGGCCTATGGATCCTTACCGAACAGTACGGGCCCCTTCAGACCTCTGCGGGCGCTTATGGAAACCTACAGGATCCTACGGAACTGTACGAGACTCTACAGGCCCCTAGGGAACACCACAGGCCCCTACGGAACCGTACGAGACTCTACAGGCCCCTAGGGAACACCACAGGCCCCTACGGAACCCTACACAACCCTCTGGAAACTTATGGAACCCTACAAGCTCCTACCAACCCCTGCGGGCACTTACACAACCCTACAGGCCCCTACGGAAATCTACAGGACTCCACGGGCCCCTAGGGAAGCCTACAGATTTCGACGGAACCCTACGAGCCCCTCTGGAACCCTACAGAATACTCCAGGACCCGACAGCACTCTACAAGACCCTTAGCAACACAACGGAACCTCACTAAAACCCTATGGGCTCCTACAGAGCACTGCAGGTGCCTACGGAACCCTACAGACCCCTACGGAATACTACCAGCCGCTACGGAAACCTATGGCCCCTACGGAACTCTACGGAACCTGACAGAAACACTGTGAGCCCCTACAGGCCCTTGCGGGCACTTGCAGAACTCTGCAGGAACCCACGGAACTTTATGGAACCCTACCAGCCCCTACGGAAGCCTAAAGACCCTTGCAGGCAGTTACGGAACGGTACAGGGCCCTAGGGAACGTTACCAGCCACTACAGAACTCTACGGGCCCCTACGGAATCCTGCAGAACCCTCCAGAACCTTACAGGATCCCACGGATTCCTACAGACTCCTGCGGGCACTTACTCAACCCTAGAGGACCCTACGGAACACTGCCAGCCCCTATGGAAGGAACCCTACGGGCCCCTACAGAACACTACTGGCTCCTGCGGTACTCTACAGGCCTCTAGGGAACCTACGAAGCTCTACAGAGCCCTATGGATCCTTACGGAACAGTATGGGCCCATTCAGACCTCTGCGGGCGCTTATGGAAACCTACAGGACCCTACGGAACTGTACGAGACTCTAGAGGCCCCTAGGGAACACCACAGGCCCCTACGGAACCCTACACAACCCTCTGGAAACTTATGGCACCCTACAAGCTCCTACCAACCCCTGCGGGCACTTACACAACCCTACAGGCCCCTACGGAAATCTACGGGACTCCACGGGCCCCTAGGGAAGCCTACAGATTTCAACGGAACCCTACGAGCCCCTCTGGAACCCTACAGAATACTCCAGGACCCGACAGCACTCTACAAGACCCTTAGCAACACAACGGAACCTCACTTAAACCCTATGGGCTCCTACAGAACACTGCAGGTGCCTACGGAACCCTACAGACCCCTACGGAACCCTACAGACACCTGCGGGCACTTACAGAACCCTGCAGGCCCCTACAGAACCCTACAGGTCCATACAGAACCCCACAGGGCCCTACGGAACTTTACCAGCCACTACGGAACTCTACGGGCCCCTACAGAACCCTGCAGAACCCTCCAGAACCTTACAGAATCCCACAGACTCCTACAGACTGCTGCGGGCACTTACACAACCCTACAGGCCCCTACGGAACACTGCCAGCCCCTACGGAAGGAACCTTACGGGCCCCTACAGAACACTACTGGCTGCTGCGGTACTCTACAGCCCTCTAGGGAACCTACGAAGCTCTACGGAACCCTATGGATCCTTACGGAACAGTACGGGCCCCTTCAGACCTCTGCGGGCGCTTATGGAAACCTACAGGACCCTACGGAACTGTACGAGACTCTACAGGCCCCTAGGGAACACTACAGGCCCCTACGGAAACGTACGAGACTCTACAGGCCCCTAGGGAACACCACAGGCCCCTACGGAACCCTACACAACCCTCTGGAAACTTATGGCACCCTACAAGCTCCTACCAACCCCTGCGGGCACTTACACAACCCTACAGGCCCCTACGGAAATCTACGGGACTCCACGGGCCCCTAGGGAAGCCTACAGATTTCAACGGAACCCTACGAGCCCCTCTGGAACCCTACAGAATACTCCAGGACCCGATAGCACTCTACAAGACCCTTAGCAACACAACGGAACCTCACTAAAACCCTATGGGCTCCTACAGAGCACTGCAGGTGCCTACGGAACCCTACAGACCCCTACGGAATACTACCAGCCGCTACGGAAACCTATGGCCCCTACGGAACTCTACGGAACCTGACAGAAACACTGTGCGCCCCTACAGGCCCTTGCGGGCACTTGCAGAACTCTGCAGGAACCCACGGAACTTTATGGAACCCTACCAGCCCCTACGGAAGCCTAAAGACCCTTGCAGGCAGTTACGGAACGGTACAGGGCCCTAGGGAACTTTACCAGCCACTACGGAACTCTACGGGCCCCTACGGAACCCTGCAGAACCCTCCAGAACCTTACAGAATCCCACAGACTCCTACAGACTGCTGCGGGCACTTACACAACCCTACAGGCCCCTACGGAACACTGCCAGCCCCTACGGAAGGAACCTTACGGGCCCCTACAGAACACTACTGGCTCCTGCGGTACTCTACAGGCCTCTAGGGAACCTACGAAGCTCTACGGAGCCCTATGGATCCTTACGGAACAGTACGGGCCCCTTCAGACCTCTGCGGGCGCTTATGGAAACCTACAGGACCCTACGGAACTGTACGAGACTCTAGAGGCCCCTAGGGAACACTACAGGCCCCTACGGAACCGTACGAGACTCTACAGGCCCCTAGGGAACACCACAGGCCCCTACAGAACCGTACGAAACTCTACAGGCCCCTAGGGAACACCACAGGCCCCTACGGAACCCTACACAACCCTCTGGAAACTTATGGCACCCTACAAGCTCCTACCAACCCCTGCGGGCACTTACACAACCCTACAGGCCCCTACGGAAATCTACGGGACTCCATGGGCCCCTAGGGAAGCCTACAGTTTTCAACGGAACCCTACGAGCCCCTCTGGAACCCTACAGAATACTCCAGGACCCGACAGCACTCTACAAGACCCTTAGCAACACAACGGAACCTCACTAAAACCCTATGGGCTCCTACAGAACACTGCAGGTGCCTACGGAACCCTACAGACCCCTAGGGAACCCTACAGACACTTGCGGGCACTTACAGAACCCTGCAGGCCCCTACAGAACCCTACAGGTCCATACAGAAACCCACAGGGCTTTATGGAACTTTACCAGCCACTACGGAACTCTACGGGCCCCTACAGAACCCTGCAGAACCCTCCAGAACCTTACAGAATCCCACAGACTCCTACAGACTGCTGCGGGTACTTACACAACCCTACAGGCCCCTACGGAACACTGCCAGCCCCTACGGAAGGAACCTTACGGGCCCCTACAGAACACTACTGGCTCCTGCGGTACTCTACAGGCCTCTAGGGAACCTACGAAGCTCTATGGAACCCTATGGATCCTTACGGAACAGTACGGGCCCCTTCAGACCTCTGCGGGCGCTTATGGAAACCTACAGGACCCTACGGAACTGTACGAGACTCTAGAGGCCCCTAGGGAACACTACAGGCCCCTACGGAACCGTACGAGACTCTACAGGCCCCTAGGGAACACTACAGGCCCCTACGGAACCGTACGATACTCTACAGGCCCCTAGGGAACACCACAGGCCCCTACAGAACCGTACGAGACTCTACAGGCCCCTAGGGAACACCACAGGCCCCTACGGAACCCTACACAACCCTCTGGAAACTTATGGCACCCTACAAGCTCCTACCAACCCCTGCGGGCACTTACACAACCCTACAGGCCCCTACGGAAATCTACGGGACTCCACGGGCCCCTAGGGAAGCCTACAGATTTCAACGGAACCCTACGAGCCCCTCTGGAACCCTACAGAATACTCCAGGACCCGATAGCACTCTACAAGACCCTTAGCAACACAACGGAACCTCACTAAAACCCTATGGGCTCCTACAGAGCACTGCAGGTGCCTACGGAACCCTACAGACCCCTACGGAATACTACCAGCCGCTACGGAAACCTATGGCCCCTACGGAACTCTACGGAACCTGACAGAAACACTGTGAGCCCCTACAGGCCCTTGCGGGCACTTGCAGAACTCTGCAGGAACCCACGGAACTTTATGGAACCCTACCAGCCCCTACGGAAGCCTAAAGACCCTTGCAGGCAGTTACGGAACGGTACAGGGCCCTAGGGAACGTTACCAGCCACTACAGAACTCTACGGGCCCCTACGGAATCCTGCAGAACCCTCCAGAACCTTACAGGATCCCACGGATTCCTACAGACTCCTGCGGGCACTTACTCAACCCTAGAGGACCCTACGGAACACTGCCAGCCCCTATGGAAGGAACCCTACGGGCCCCTACAGAACACTACTGGCTCCTGCGGTACTCTACAGGCCTCTAGGGAACCTACGAAGCTCTACAGAGCCCTATGGATCCTTACGGAACAGTATGGGCCCATTCAGACCTCTGCGGGCGCTTATGGAAACCTACAGGACCCTACGGAACTGTACGAGACTCTAGAGGCCCCTAGGGAACACCACAGGCCCCTACGGAACCCTACACAACCCTCTGGAAACTTATGGCACCCTACAAGCTCCTACCAACCCCTGCGGGCACTTACACAACCCTACAGGCCCCTACGGAAATCTACGGGACTCCACGGGCCCCTAGGGAAGCCTACAGATTTCAACGGAACCCTACGAGCCCCTCTGGAACCCTACAGAATACTCCAGGACCCGACAGCACTCTACAAGACCCTTAGCAACACAACGGAACCTCACTTAAACCCTATGGGCTCCTACAGAACACTGCAGGTGCCTACGGAACCCTACAGACCCCTACGGAACCCTACAGACACCTGCGGGCACTTACAGAACCCTGCAGGCCCCTACAGAACCCTACAGGTCCATACAGAACCCCACAGGGCCCTACGGAACTTTACCAGCCACTACGGAACTCTACGGGCCCCTACAGAACCCTGCAGAACCCTCCAGAACCTTACAGAATCCCACAGACTCCTACAGACTGCTGCGGGCACTTACACAACCCTACAGGCCCCTACGGAACACTGCCAGCCCCTACGGAAGGAACCTTACGGGCCCCTACAGAACACTACTGGCTGCTGCGGTACTCTACAGCCCTCTAGGGAACCTACGAAGCTCTACGGAACCCTATGGATCCTTACGGAACAGTACGGGCCCCTTCAGACCTCTGCGGGCGCTTATGGAAACCTACAGGCCCCTACGGAACTGTACGAGACTCTACAGGCCCCTAGGGAACACTACAGGCCCCTACGGAACCGTACGAGACTCTACAGGCCCCTAGGGAACACCACAGGCCCCTACGGAACCCTACACAACCCTCTGGAAACTTATGGCACCCTACAAGCTCCTACCAACCCCTGCAGGCACTTACACAACCCTACAGGCCCCTACGGAAATCTACGGGACTCCACGGGCCCCTAGGGAAGCCTACAGATTTCAACGGAACCCTACGAGCCCCTCTGGAACCCTACAGAATACTCCAGGACCCGATAGCACTCTACAAGACCCTTAGCAACACAACGGAACCTCACTAAAACCCTATGGGCTCCTACAGAGCACTGCAGGTGCCTACGGAACCCTACAGACCCCTACGGAATACTACCAGCCGCTACGGAAACCTATGGCCCCTACGGAACTCTACGGAACCTGACAGAAACACTGTGCGCCCCTACAGGCCCTTGCGGGCACTTGCAGAACTCTGCAGGAACCCACGGAACTTTATGGAACCCTACCAGCCCCTACGGAAGCCTAAAGACCCTTGCAGGCAGTTACGGAACGGTACAGGGCCCTAGGGAACTTTACCAGCCACTACGGAACTCTACGGGCCCCTACGGAACCCTGCAGAACCCTCCAGAACCTTACAGAATCCCACAGAGTCCTACAGACTGCTGCGGGCACTTACACAACCCTACAGGCCCCTACGGAACACTGCCAGCCCCTACGGAAGGAACCTTACGGGCCCCTACAGAACACTACTGGCTCCTGCGGTACTCTACAGGCCTCTAGGGAACCTACGAAGCTCTACGGAGCCCTATGGATCCTTACGGAACAGTACGGGCCCCTTCAGACCTCTGCGGGCGCTTATGGAAACCTACAGGACCCTATGGAACTGTACGAGACTCTACAGGCCCCTAGGGAACACTACAGGCCCCTACGGAACCGGACGAGACTCTACAGGCCCCTAGGGAACACTACAGGCTCCTACGAAACCGTACGAGACTCTACAGGCCCCTAGGGAACACCACAGGCCCCTACGGAACCCTACACAACCCTCTGGAAACTTATGGAACCCTACAAGCTCCTACCAACCCCTGCGGGCACTTACACAACCCTACAGGCCCCTACGGAAATCTACAGGACTCCACGGGCCCCTAGGGAAGCCTACAGATTTCGACGGAACCCTACGAGCCCCTCTGTAACCCTACAGAATACTCCAGGACCCGACAGCACTCTACAAGACCCTTAGCAACACAACGGAACCTCACTAAAACCCTATGGGCTCCTACAGAACACTGCAGGTGCCTACGGAACCCTACAGACCCCTACGGAACCCTACAGACACCTGCGGGCACTTACAGAAGCCTGCAGGCCCCTACAGAACCCTACAGGTCCATACAGAAACCCACAGGGCCCTACGGAACTTTACCAGCCACTACGGAACTCTACGGGCCCCTACGGAACCCTGCAGAACCCTCCAGAACCTTACAGAATCCCACAGACTCCTACAGACTGCTGCGGGCACTTACACAACCCTACAGGCCCCTACGGAACACTGCCAGCCCCTACGGAAGGAACCTTACGGGCCCCTACAGAACACTACTGGCTCCTGCGGTACTCTACAGGCCTCTAGGGAACCTACGAAGCTCTACGGAGGCCTATGGATCCTTACCGAACAGTACGGGCCCCTTCAGACCTCTGCGGGCGCTTATGGAAACCTACAGGATCCTACGGAACTGTACGAGACTCTACAGGCCCCTAGGGAACACCACAGGCCCCTACGGAACCGTACGAGACTCTACAGGCCCCTAGGGAACACCACAGGCCCCTACGGAACCCTACACAACCCTCTGGAAACTTATGGAACCCTACAAGCTCCTACCAACCCCTGCGGGCACTTACACAACCCTACAGGCCCCTACGGAAATCTACAGGACTCCACGGGCCCCTAGGGAAGCCTACAGATTTCGACGGAACCCTACGAGCCCCTCTGGAACCCTACAGAATACTCCAGGACCCGACAGCACTCTACAAGACCCTTAGCAACACAACGGAACCTCACTAAAACCCTATGGGCTCCTACAGAACAATGCAGGTGCCTACGGAACCCTACAGACCCCTACGGAATACTACCAGCCGCTACGGAAACCTATGGCCCCTACGGAACTCTACGGAACCTGACAGAAACACTGTGCGCCCCTAAAGGCCCTTGTGGGCACTTGCAGAACTCTGCAGGAACCCACGGAACTTTATGGAACCCTACCAGCCCCTACGGAAGCCTAAAGACCCTTGCAGGCAGTTACGGAACGGTACAGGGCCCTAGGGAACTTTACCAGCCACTACGGAACTCTACGGGCCCCTACGGAATCCTGCAGAACCCTCCAGAACCTTACAGAATCCCACGGATTCCTACAGACTCCTGCGGGCACTTACTCAACCCTAGAGGACCCTACGGAACACTGCCAGCCCCTATGGAAGGAACCCTACGGGCCCCTACAGAACACTACTGGCTCCTGCGGTACTCTACAGGCCTCTAGGGAACCTACGAAGCTCTACGGAGCCCTATGGATCCTTATGGAACAGTACGGGCCCCTTCAGACCTCTGCGGGCGCTTATGGAAACCTACAGGACCCTACGGAACTGTACGAGACTCTACAGGCCCCTAGGGAACACCACAGGCCCCTACGGAACCCTACACAACCCTCTGGAAACTTATGGCACCCTACAAGCTCCTACCAACCCCTGCGGGCACTTACACAACCCTACAGGCCCCTACGGAAATCTACGGGACTCCACGGGCCCCTAGGGAAGCCTACAGATTTCAACGGAACCCTACGAGCCCCTCTGGAACCCTACAGAATACTCCAGGACCCGATAGCACTCTACAAGACCCTTAGCAACACAACGGAACCTCACTAAAACCCTATGGGCTCCTACAGAGCACTGCAGGTGCCTACGGAACCCTACAGACCCCTACGGAATACTACCAGCCGCTACGGAAACCTATGGCCCCTACGGAACTCTACGGAACCTGACAGAAACACTGTGCGCCCCTACAGGCCCTTGCGGGCACTTGCAGAACTCTGCAGGAACCCACGGAACTTTATGGAACCCTACCAGCCCCTACGGAAGCCTAAAGACCCTTGCAGGCAGTTACGGAACGGTACAGGGCCCTAGGGAACTTTACCAGCCACTACGGAACTCTACGGGCCCCTACGGAACCCTGCAGAACCCTCCAGAACCTTACAGAATCCCACAGACTCCTACAGACTGCTGCGGGCACTTACACAACCCTACAGGCCCCTACGGAACACTGCCAGCCCCTACGGAAGGAACCTTACGGGCCCCTACAGAACACTACTGGCTCCTGCGGTACTCTACAGGCCTCTAGGGAACCTACGAAGCTCTACGGAGCCCTATGGATCCTTACGGAACAGTACGGGCCCCTTCAGACCTCTGCGGGCGCTTATGGAAACCTACAGGACCCTATGGAACTGTACGAGACTCTACAGGCCCCTAGGGAACACTACAGGCCCCTACGGAACCGGACGAGACTCTACAGGCCCCTAGGGAACACTACAGGCTCCTACGAAACCGTACGAGACTCTACAGGCCCCTAGGGAACACCACAGGCCCCTACGGAACCCTACACAACCCTCTGGAAACTTATGGAACCCTACAAGCTCCTACCAACCCCTGCGGGCACTTACACAACCCTACAGGCCCCTACGGAAATCTACAGGACTCCACGGGCCCCTAGGGAAGCCTACAGATTTCGACGGAACCCTACGAGCCCCTCTGGAACCCTACAGAATACTCCAGGACCCGACAGCACTCTACAAGACCCTTAGCAACACAACGGAACCTCACTAAAACCCTATGGGCTCCTACAGAACACTGCAGGTGCCTACGGAACCCTACAGACCCCTACGGAACCCTACAGACACCTGCGGGCACTTACAGAAGCCTGCAGGCCCCTACAGAACCCTACAGGTCCATACAGAAACCCACAGGGCCCTACGGAACTTTACCAGCCACTACGGAACTCTACGGGCCCCTACGGAACCCTGCAGAACCCTCCAGAACCTTACAGAATCCCACAGACTCCTACAGACTGCTGCGGGCACTTACACAACCCTACAGGCCCCTACGGAACACTGCCAGCCCCTACGGAAGGAACCTTACGGGCCCCTACAGAACACTACTGGCTCCTGCGGTACTCTACAGGCCTCTAGGGAACCTACGAAGCTCTACGGAGGCCTATGGATCCTTACGGAACAGTACGGGCCCCTTCAGACCTCTGCGGGCGCTTATGGAAACCTACAGGACCCTACGGAACTGTACGAGACTCTACAGGCCCCTAGGGAACACCACAGGCCCCTACGGAACCGTACGAGACTCTACAGGCCCCTAGGGAACACCACAGGCCCCTACGGAACCCTACACAACCCTCTGGAAACTTATGGAACCCTACAAGCTCCTACCAACCCCTGCGGGCACTTACACAACCCTACAGGCCCCTACGGAAATCTACAGGACTCCACGGGCCCCTAGGGAAGCCTACAGATTTCGACGGAACCCTACGAGCCCCTCTGGAACCCTACAGAATACTCCAGGACCCGACAGCACTCTACAAGACCCTTAGCAACACAACGGAACCTCACTAAAACCCTATGGGCTCCTACAGAACAATGCAGGTGCCTACGGAACCCTACAGACCCCTACGGAATACTACCAGCCGCTACGGAAACCTATGGCCCCTACGGAACTCTACGGAACCTGACAGAAACACTGTGCGCCCCTACAGGCCCTTGTGGGCACTTGCAGAACTCTGCAGGAACCCACGGAACTTTATGGAACCCTACCAGCCCCTACGGAAGCCTAAAGACCCTTGCAGGCAGTTACGGAACGGTACAGGGCCCTAGGGAACTTTACCAGCCACTACGGAACTCTACGGGCCCCTACGGAATCCTGCAGAACCCTCCAGAACCTTACAGAATCCCACGGATTCCTACAGACTCCTGCGGGCACTTACTCAACCCTAGAGGACCCTACGGAACACTGCCAGCCCCTATGGAAGGAACCCTACGGGCCCCTACAGAACACTACTGGCTCCTGCGGTACTCTACAGGCCTCTAGGGAACCTACGAAGCTCTACGGAGCCCTATGGATCCTTATGGAACAGTACGGGCCCCTTCAGACCTCTGCGGGCGCTTATGGAAACCTACAGGACCCTACGGAACTGTACGAGACTCTACAGGCCCCTAGGGAACACCACAGGCCCCTACGGAACCCTACACAACCCTCTGGAAACTTATGGCACCCTACAAGCTCCTACCAACCCCTTGCGGGCACTTACACAACCCTACAGGCCCCTACGGAAATCTACGGGACTCCACGGGCCCCTAGGGAAGCCCACAGATTTCGACGGAACCCTACAAGCCCCTCTGGAACCCTACAGAATACTCCAGGAGCCGACAGCACTCTACAAGAACCTTAGCAACACAACGGAACCTCACTAAAACCCTATGGGCTCCTACAGAACACTGCAGGTGCCTACGGAACCCTACAGACCCCTACGGAACCCTACAGACACCTGCGGGCACTTACAGAACCCTGCAGGCCCCTACAGAACCCTACAGGTCCATACAGAACCCCACAGGGCCCTACAGAACTTTACCAGCCACTACAGAACTCTACGGGCCCCTACAGAACCCTGCAGAACCCTCCAGAACCTTACAGAATCCCACAGACTCCTACAGACTGCTGCGGGCACTTACACAACCCTACAGGCCCCTACGGAACACTGCCAGCCCGTACGGAAGGAACCTTACGGGCCCCTACAGAACACTACTGGCTCCTGCGGTACTCTACAGGCCTCTAGGGAACCTACGAAGCTCTACGGAGCCCTATGGATCCTTACGGAACAGTACGGGCCCCTTCAGACCTCTGCGGGCGCTTATGGAAACCTACAGGACCCTACGGAAATGTACGAGACTCTAGAGGCCCCTAGGGAAAACCACAGGCCCCTACGGAACCCTACACAACCCTCTGGAAACTTATGGCTCCCTACAAGCTCCTACCAACCCCTGCGGGCACTTACACAACCCTACAGGCCCCTACGGAAATCTACGGGACTCCACGGGCCCCTAGGGAAGCCTACAGATTTCGACGGAACCCTACAAGCCCCTCTGGAACCCTACAGAATACTCCAGGACCCGACAGCACTCTACAAGATCCTTAGCAACACAACGGAACCTCACTAAAACCCTATGGGCTCCTACAGAACACTGCAGGTGCCTACGGAACCCTACAGACCCCTACGGACCCTACAGACACCTGCGGGCACTTACAGAACCCTGCAGGCCCCTACAGAACCCTACAGGTCCATACAGAACCCCACAGGGCCCTACGGAACTTTACCAGCCACTACGGAACTCTACGGGCCCCTACAGAACCCTGCAGAACCCTCCAGAACCTTACAGAATCCCACAGACTCCTACAGACTGCTGCGGGCACTTACACAACCCTACAGGCCCCTACGGAACACTGCCAGCCCGTACGGAAGGAACCTTACGGGCCCCTACAGAACACTACTGGCTCCTGCGGTACTCTACAGGCCTCTAGGGAACCTACGAAGCTCTACGGAGCCCTATGGATCCTTACGGAACAGTACGGGCCCCTTCAGACCTCTGCGGGCGCTTATGGAAACCTACAGGACCCTACGGAAATGTACGAGACTCTAGAGGCCCCTAGGGAACACCACAGGCCCCTACGGAACCCTACACAACCCTCTGGAAACTTATGGCTCCCTACAAGCTCCTACCAACCCCTGCGGGCACTTACACAACCCTACAGGCCCCTACGGAAATCTACGGGACTCCACGGGCCCCCTAGGGAAGCCTACAGATTTCGACGGAACCCTACAAGCCCCTCTGGAACCCTACAGAATACTCCAGGACCCGACAGCACTCTACAAGATCCTTAGCAACACAACGGAACCTCACTAAAACCCTATGGGCTCCTACAGAACACTGCAGGTGCCTACGGAACCCTACAGACCCCTACGGAACCCTACAGACACCTGCGGGCACTTACAGAACCCTGCAGGCCCCTACAGAACCCTACAGGTCCATACAGAACCCCACAGGGCCCTACGGAACTTTACCAGCCACTACGGAACTCTACGGGCCCCTACAGAACCCTGCAGAACCCTCCAGAACCTTACAGAATCCCACAGACTCCTACAGACTCCTGCGGGCACTTACACAACCCTACAGGCCCCTACGGAAGTCTACGGGACTCCACGGGCCCCTAGGGAAGCCTACAGATTTCGACGGAACCCTACAAGCCCCTCTGGAACCCTACAGAATACTCCAGGACCCAACAGCACTCTACAAGATCCTTAGCAACACAACGGAACCTCACTAAAACTCTATGGGCTCCTACAGAACACTGCAGGTGCCTACGGAACCCTACAGACCCCTACGGAACCCTACAGACACCTGCGGGCACTTACAGAACCCTGCAGGCCCCTACAGAACCCTACAGGTCCATACAGAACCCCACAGGGCCCTACAGAACTTTACCAGCCACTACGGAACTCTACGGGCCCCTACAGAACCCTGCAGAACCCTCCAGAACCTTACAGAATCCCACAGACTCCTACAGACTGCTGCGGGCACTTACACAACCCTACAGGCCCCTACGGAACACTGCCAGCCCCTACGGAAGGAACCTTACAGGCCCCTACAGAACACTACTGGCTCCTGCGGTACTCTACAGGCCTCTAGGGAACCTACGAAGCTCTACGGAGGCCTATGGATCCTTACGGAACAGTACGGGCCCCTTCAGACCTCTGCGGGCGCTTATGGAAACCTACAGGACCCTACGGAACTGTACGAGACTCTACAGGCCCCTAGGGAACACCACAGGCCCCTACGGAACCCTACACAACCCTCTGGAAACTTATGGCACCCTACAAGCTCCTACCAACCCCTGCGGGCACTTACACAACCCTACAGGCCCCTACGGAAATCTACGGGACTCCACGGGCCCCTAGGGAAGCCTACAGATTTCGACGGAACCCTACAAGCCCCTCTGGAACCCTACAGAATACTCCAGGACCCGACAGCACTCTACAAGATCCTTAGCAACACAACAGAACCTCACTAAAACCCTATGGGCTCCTACAGAACACTGCAGGTGCCTACGGAACCCTACAGACCCCTACGGAACCCTACAGACACCTGCGGGCACTTACAGAACCCTGCAGGCCCCTACAGAACCCTACAGGTCCATACAGAACCCCACAGGGCCCTACGGAACTTTACCAGCCACTACGGAACTCTACGGGCCCCTACAGAACCCTGCAGAACCCTCCAGAACCTTACAGAATCCCACAGACTCCTACAGACTCCTGCGGGCACTTACACAACCCTACAGGCCCCTACGGAACACTGCCAGCCCCTACGGAAGGAACCTTACGGGCCCCTACAGAACACTACTGGCTCCTGCGGTACTCTACAGGCCTCTAGGGAACCTACGAAGCTCTACGGAACCCTATGGATCCTTACGGAACAGTACGGGCCCCTTCAGACCTCTGCGGGCGCTTATGGAAACCTACAGGACCCTACGGAACTGTACGAGACTCTACAGGCCCCTAGGGAACACTACAGGCCCCTACGGAACCGTACGAGACTCTACAGGACCCTAGGGAACACCACACGACCCTACGGAACCGTACGAGACTCTACAGGCCCCTAGGGAACACCACAGGCCCCTACGGAACCCTACACAACCCTCTGGAAACTTATGGCACCCTACAAGCTCCTACCAACCCCTGCGGGCACTTACACAACCCTACAGGCCCCTACGGAAATCTACGGGACTCCACGGGCCCCTAGGGAAGCCTACAGATTTCAACGGAACCCTACGAGCCCCTCTGGAACCCTACAGAATACTCCAGGACCCGTCAGCACTCTACAAGACCCTTAGCAACACAACGGAACCTCACTAAAACCCTATGGGCTCCTACAGAACACTGCAGGTGCCTACGGAACCCTACAGACCCCTACGGAACCCTACAGACACCTGCGGGCACTTACAGAACCCTGCAGGCCCCTACAGAACCCTACAGGTCCATACAGAACCCCACAGGGCCCTACGGAACTTTACCAGCCACTACGGAACTCTACGGGCCCCTACAGAACCCTGCAGAACCCTCCAGAACCTTACAGAATCCCACAGACTCCTACAGACTGCTGCGGGCACTTACACAACCCTACAGGCCCCTACGGAACACTGCCAGCCCCTACGGAAGGAACCTTACGGGCCCCTACAGAACACTACTGGCTCCTGCGGTACTCTACAGGCCTCTAGGGAACCTACGAAGCTCTACTGAGCCCTATGGATCCTTACGGAACAGTACGGGCCCCTTCAGACCTCTGTGGGCGCTTATGGAAACCTACAGGACCCTACGGAACTGTACGAGACTCTACAGGCCCCTAGGGAACACCACAGGCCCCTACGGAACCCTACACAACCCTCTGGAAACTTATGGCACCCTACAAGCTCCTACCAACCCCTGCGGGCACTTACACAACCCTACAGGCCCCTACGGAAATCTACGGGACTCCACGGGCCCCTAGGGAAGCCCACAGATTTCGACGGAACCCTACAAGCCCCTCTGGAACCCTACAGAATACTCCAGGAGCCGACAGCACTCTACAAGAACCTTAGCAACACAACGGAACCTCACTAAAACCCTATGGGCTCCTACAGAACACTGCAGGTGCCTACGGAACCCTACAGACCCCTACGGAACCCTACAGACACCTGCGGGCACTTACAGAACCCTGCAGGCCCCTACAGAACCCTACAGGTCCATACAGAACCCCACAGGGCCCTACGGAACTTTACCAGCCACTACGGAACTCTACGGGCCCCTACAGAACCCTGCAGAACCCTCCAGAACCTTACAGAATCCCACAGACTCCTACAGACTGCTGCGGGCACTTACACAACCCTACAGGCCCCTACGGAACACTGCCAGCCCCTACGGAAGGAACCTTACGGGCCCCTACAGAACACTACTGGCTCCTGCGGTACTCTACAGGCCTCTAGGAAACCTACGAAGCTCTACGGAGGCCTATGGATCCTTACGGAACAGTACGGGCCCCTTCAGACCTCTGCGGGCGCTTATGGAAACCTACAGGAGCCTACGGAACTGTACGAGACTCTAGAGGCCCCTAGGGAACACCACAGGCCCCTACGGAACCCTACACAACCCTCTGGAAACTTATGGCACCCTACAAGCTGCTACCAACCCCTGCGGGCACTTACACAACCCTACAGGCCCCTACGGAAATCTACGGGACTCCACGGGCCCCTAGGGAAGCCTACAGATTTCGACGGAACCCTACAAGCCCCTCTGGAACCCTACAGAATACTCCAGGACCCGACAGCACTCTACAAGACCCTTAGCATCACAACGGAACCTCACTAAAACCCTATGGGCTCCTACAGAACACTGCAGGTGCCTACGGAACCCTACAGACCCCTACGGAACCCTACAGACACCTGCGGGCACTTACAGAACCCTGCAGGCCCCTACAGAACCCTACAGGTCCATACAGAACCCCACAGGGCCCTACGGAACTTTACCAGCCACTACGGAACTCTACGGGCCCCTACAGAACCCTGCAGAACCCTCCAGAACCTTACAGAATCCCACAGACTCCTACAGACTGCTGCGGGCACTTACACAACCCTACAGGCCCCTACGGAACACTGCCAGCCCCTACGGAAGGAACCTTACGGGCCCCTACAGAACACTACTGGCTCCTGCGGTACTCTACAGGCCTCTAGGGAACCTACGAAGCTCTACGGAGCCCTATGGATCCTTACGGAACAGTACGGGCCCCTTCAGACCTCTGCGGGCGCTTATGGAAACCTACAGGACCCTACGGAACTGTACGAGACTCTAGAGGCCCCTAGGGAACACTACAGGCCCCTACGGAACCGTACGAGACTCTACAGGCCCCTAGGGAACACCACACGACCCTACGGAACCGTACGAGACTCTACAGGCCCCTAGGGAACACCACAGGCCCCTACGGAACCCTACACAACCCTCTGGAAACTTATGGCACCCTACAAGCTCCTACCAACCCCTGCGGGCACTTACACAACCCTACAGGCCCCTACGGAAATCTACGGGACTCCACGGGCCCCTAGGGAAGCCTACAGATTTCAACGGAACCCTACGAGCCCCTCTGGAACCCTACAGAATACTCCAGGACCCGACAGCACTCTACAAGACCCTTAGCAACACAACGGAACCTCACTAAAACCCTATGGGCTCCTACAGAACACTGCAGGTGCCTACGGAACCCTACAGACCCCTACGGAACCCTACAGACACCTGCGGGCACTTACAGAACCCTGCAGGCCCCTACAGAACCCTACAGGTCCATACAGAACCCCACAGGGCCCTACGGAACTTTACCAGCCACTACGGAACTCTACGGGCCCCTACAGAACCCTGCAGAACCCTCCAGAACCTTACAGAATCCCACAGACTCCTACAGACTGCTGCGGGCCCTTACACAAACCTACAGGCCCCTACGGAACACTGCCAGCCCCTACGGAAGGAACCTTACGGGCCCCTACAGAACACTACTGGCTCCTGCGGTACTCTACAGGCCTCTAGGGAACCTACGAAGCTCTACGGAACCCTATGGATCCTTACGGAACAGTACGGGCCCCTTCAGACCTCTGCGGGCGCTTATGGAAACCTACAGGACCCTACGGAACTGTACGAGACTCTACAGGCCCCTAGGGAACACTACAGGCCCCTACGGAACCGTACGAGACTCTACAGGCCCCTAGGGAACACCACACGACCCTACGGAACCGTACGAGACTCTACAGGCCCCTAGGGAACACCACAGGCCCCTACGGAACCCTACACAACCCTCTGGAAACTTATGGCACCCTACAAGCTCCTACCAACCCCTGCGGGCACTTACACAACCCTACAGGCCCCTACGGAAATCTACGGGACTCCACGGGCCCCTAGGGAAGCCTACAGATTTCAACGGAACCCTACGAGCCCCTCTGGAACCCTACAGAATACTCCAGGACCCGACAGCACTCTACAAGACCCTTAGCAACACAACGGAACCTCACTAAAACCCTATGGGCTCCTACAGAACACTGCAGGTGCCTACGGAACCCTACAGACCCCTACGGAACCCTACAGACACCTGCGGGCACTTACAGAACCCTGCAGGCCCCTACAGAACCCTACAGGTCCATACAGAACCCCACAGGGCCCTACGGAACTTTACCAGCCACTACGGAACTCTACGGGCCCCTACAGAACCCTGCAGAACCCTCCAGAACCTTACAGAATCCCACAGACTCCTACAGACTGCTGCGGGCACTTACACAACCCTACAGGCCCCTACGGAACACTGCCAGCCCCTACGGAAGGAACCTTACGGGCCCCTACAGAACACTACTGGCTCCTGCGGTACTCTACAGGCCTCTAGGGAACCTACGAAGCTCTACGGAGCCCTATGGATCCTTACGGAACAGTACGGGCCCCTTCAGACCTCTGCGGGCGCTTATGGAAACCTACAGGACCCTACGGAACTGTACGAGACTCTACAGGCCCCTAGGGAACACTACAGGCCCCTACGGAACCGTACGAGACTCTACAGGCCCCTAGGGAACACCACACGACCCTACGGAACCGTACGAGACTCTACAGGCCCCTAGGGAACACCACAGGCCCCTACGGAACCCTACACAACCCTCTGGAAACTTATGGCACCCTACAAGCTCCTACCAACCCCTGCGGGCACTTACACAACCCTACAGGCCCCTACGGAAATCTACGGGACTCCACGGGCCCCTAGGGAAGCCTACAGATTTCAACGGAACCCTACGAGCCCCTCTGGAACCCTACAGAATACTCCAGGACCCGACAGCACTCTACAAGACCCTTAGCAACACAACGGAACCTCACTAAAACCCTATGGGCTCCTACAGAACACTGCAGGTGCCTACGGAACCCTACAGACCCCTACGGAACCCTACAGACACCTGCGGGCACTTACAGAACCCTGCAGGCCCCTACAGAACCCTACAGGTCCATACAGAACCCCACAGGGCCCTACGGAACTTTACCAGCCACTACGGAACTCTACGGGCCCCTACAGAACCCTGCAGAACCCTCCAGAACCTTACAGAATCCCACAGACTCCTACAGACTCCTGCGGGCACTTACACAACCCTACAGGCCCCTACGGAACACTGCCAGCCCCTACGGAAGGAACCTTACGGGCCCCTACAGAACACTACTGGCTCCTGCGGTACTCTACAGGCCTCTAGGGAACCTACGAAGCTCTACGGAGCCCTATGGATCCTTACGGAACAGTACGGGCCCCTTCAGACCTCTGCGGGCGCTTATGGAAACCTACAGGACCCTATGGAACTGTACGAGACTCTAGAGGCCCCTAGGGAACACTACAGGCCCCTACGGAACCGTACGAGACTCTACAGGCCCCTAGGGAACACCACACGACCCTACGGAACCGTACGAGACTCTACAGGCCCCTAGGGAACACCACAGGCCCCTACGGAACCCTACACAACCCTCTGGAAACTTATGGCACCCTACAAGCTCCTACCAACCCCTGCGGGCACTTACACAACCCTACAGGCCCCTACGGAAATCTACGGGACTCCACGGGCCCCTAGGGAAGCCTACAGATTTCAACGGAACCCTACGAGCCCCTCTGGAACCCTACAGAATACTCCAGGACCCGACAGCACTCTACAAGACCCTTAGCAACACAACGGAACCTCACTAAAACCCTATGGGCTCCTACAGAACACTGCAGGTGCCTACGGAACCCTACAGACCCCTACGGAACCCTACAGACACCTGCGGGCACTTACAGAACCCTGCAGGCCCCTACAGAACCCTACAGGTCCATACAGAACCCCACAGGGCCCTACGGAACTTTACCAGCCACTACGGAACTCTACGGGCCCCTACAGAACCCTGCAGAACCCTCCAGAACCTTACAGAATCCCACAGACTCCTACAGACTCCTGCGGGCACTTACACAACCCTACAGGCCCCTACGGAACACTGCCAGCCCCTACGGAAGGAACCTTACGGGCCCCTACAGAACACTACTGGCTCCTGCGGTACTCTACAGGCCTCTAGGGAACCTACGAAGCTCTACGGAACCCTATGGATCCTTACGGAACAGTACGGGCCCCTTCAGACCTCTGCGGGCGCTTATGGAAACCTACAGGACCCTACGGAACTGTACGAGACTCTACAGGCCCCTAGGGAACACTACAGGCCCCTACGGAACCGTACGAGACTCTACAGGCCCCTAGGGAACACCACACGACCCTACGGAACCGTACGAGACTCTACAGGCCCCTAGGGAACACCACAGGCCCCTACGGAACCCTACACAACCCTCTGGAAACTTATGGCACCCTACAAGCTCCTACCAACCCCTGCGGGCACTTACACAACCCTACAGGCCCCTACGGAAATCTACGGGACTCCACGGGCCCCTAGGGAAGCCTACAGATTTCAACGGAACCCTACGAGCCCCTCTGGAACCCTACAGAATACTCCAGGACCCGACAGCACTCTACAAGACCCTTAGCAACACAACGGAACCTCACTAAAACCCTATGGGCTCCTACAGAACACTGCAGGTGCCTACGGAACCCTACAGACCCCTACGGAACCCTACAGACACCTGCGGGCACTTACAGAACCCTGCAGGCCCCTACAGAACCCTACAGGTCCATACAGAACCCCACAGGGCCCTACGGAACTTTACCAGCCACTACGGAACTCTACGGGCCCCTACAGAACCCTGCAGAACCCTCCAGAACCTTACAGAATCCCACAGACTCCTACAGACTGCTGCGGGCACTTACACAACCCTACAGGCCCCTACGGAACACTGCCAGCCCCTACGGAAGGAACCTTACGGGCCCCTACAGAACACTACTGGCTCCTGCGGTACTCTACAGGCCTCTAGGGAACCTACGAAGCTCTACGGAGCCCTATGGATCCTTACGGAACAGTACGGGCCCCTTCAGACCTCTGCGGGCGCTTATGGAAACCTACAGGACCCTACGGAACTGTACGAGACTCTACAGGCCCCTAGGGAACACTACAGGCCCCTACGGAACCGTACGAGACTCTACAGGCCCCTAGGGAACACCACACGACCCTACGGAACCGTACGAGACTCTACAGGCCCCTAGGGAACACCACAGGCCCCTACGGAACCCTACACAACCCTCTGGAAACTTATGGCACCCTACAAGCTCCTACCAACCCCTGCGGGCACTTACACAACCCTACAGGCCCCTACGGAAATCTACGGGACTCCACGGGCCCCTAGGGAAGCCTACAGATTTCAACGGAACCCTACGAGCCCCTCTGGAACCCTACAGATTACTCCAGGACCCGACAGCACTCTACAAGATCCTTAGCAACACAACGGAACCTCACTAAAACCCTATGGGCTCCTACAGAACACTGCAGGTGCCTACGGAACCCTACAGACCCCTACGGAACCCTACAGACACCTGCGGGCACTTACAGAACCCTGCAGGCCCCTACAGAACCCTACAGGTCCATACAGAACCCCACAGGGCCCTACGGAACTTTACCAGCCACTACGGAACTCTACGGGCCCCTACAGAACCCTGCAGAACCCTCCAGAACCTTACAGAATCCCACAGACTCCTACAGACTGCTGCGGGCACTTACACAACCCTACAGGCCCCTACGGAACACTGCCAGCCCCTACGGAAGGAACCTTACGGGCCCCTACAGAACACTACTGGCTCCTGCGGTACTCTACAGGCCTCTAGGGAACCTACGAAGCTCTACGGAACCCTATGGATCCTTACGGAACAGTACGGGCCCCTTCAGACCTCTGCGGGCGCTTATGGAAACCTACAGGACCCTACGGAACTGTACGAGACTCTACAGGCCCCTAGGGAACACTACAGGCCCCTACGGAACCGTACGAGACTCTACAGGACCCTAGGGAACACCACACGACCCTACGGAACCGTACGAGACTCTACAGGCCCCTAGGGAACACCACAGGCCCCTACGGAACCCTACACAACCCTCTGGAAACTTATGGCACCCTACAAGCTCCTACCAACCCCTGCGGGCACTTACACAACCCTACAGGCCCCTACGGAAATCTACGGGACTCCACGGGCCCCTAGGGAAGCCTACAGATTTCAACGGAACCCTACGAGCCCCTCTGGAACCCTACAGAATACTCCAGGACCCGACAGCACTCTACAAGACCCTTAGCAACACAACGGAACCTCACTAAAACCCTATGGGCTCCTACAGAACACTGCAGGTGCCTACGGAACCCTACAGACCCCTACGGAACCCTACAGACACCTGCGGGCACTTACAGAACCCTGCAGGCCCCTACAGAACCCTACAGGTCCATACAGAACCCCACAGGGCCCTACGGAACTTTACCAGCCACTACGGAACTCTACGGGCCCCTACAGAACCCTGCAGAACCCTCCAGAACCTTACAGAATCCCACAGACTCCTACAGACTGCTGCGGGCACTTACACAACCCTACAGGCCCCTACGGAACACTGCCAGCCCCTACGGAAGGAACCTTACGGGCCCCTACAGAACACTACTGGCTCCTGCGGTACTCTACACGCCTCTAGGGAACCTACGAAGCTCTACTGAGCCCTATGGATCCTTACGGAACAGTACGGGCCCCTTCAGACCTCTGCGGGCGCTTATGGAAACCTACAGGACCCTACGGAACTCTACGAGACTCTACAGGCCCCTAGGGAACACCACAGGCCCCTACGGAACCCTACACAACCCTCTGGAAACTTATGGCACCCTACAAGCTCCTACCAACCCCTGCGGGCACTTACACAACCCTACAGGCCCCTACGGAAATCTACGGGACTCCACGGGCCCCTAGGGAAGCCCACAGATTTCGACGGAACCCTACAAGCCCCTCTGGAACCCTACAGAATACTCCAGGAGCCGACAGCACTCTACAAGAACCTTAGCAACACAACGGAACCTCACTAAAACCCTATGGGCTCCTACAGAACACTGCAGGTGCCTACGGAACCCTACAGACCCCTACGGAACCCTACAGACACCTGCGGGCACTTACAGAACCCTGCAGGCCCCTACAGAACCCTACAGGTCCATACAGAACCCCACAGGGCCCTACGGAACTTTACCAGCCACTACGGAACTCTACGGGCCCCTACAGAACCCTGCAGAACCCTCCAGAACCTTACAGAATCCCACAGACTCCTACAGACTCCTGCGGGCACTTACACAACCCTACAGGCCCCTACGGAACACTGCCAGCCCCTACGGAAGGAACCTTACGGGCCCCTACAGAACACTACTGGCTCCTGCGGTACTCTACAGGCCTCTAGGGAACCTACGAAGCTCTACGGAGCCCTATGGATCCTTACGGAACAGTACGGGCCCCTTCAGACCTCTGCGGGCGCTTATGGAAACCTACAGGACCCTACGGAACTGTACGAGACTCTACAGGCCCCTAGGGAACACTACAGGCCCCTACGGAACCGTACGAGACTCTACAGGCCCCTAGGGAACACCACACGACCCTACGGAACCGTACGAGACTCTACAGGCCCCTAGGGAACACCACAGGCCCCTACGGAACCCTACACAACCCTCTGGAAACTTATGGCACCCTACAAGCTCCTACCAACCCCTGCGGGCACTTACACAACCCTACAGGCCCCTACGGAAATCTACGGGACTCCACGGGCCCCCTAGGGAAGCCTACAGATTTCAACGGAACCCTACGAGCCCCTCTGGAACCCTACAGAATACTCCAGGACCCGACAGCACTCTACAAGACCCTTAGCAACACAACGGAACCTCACTAAAACCCTATGGGCTCCTACAGAACACTGCAGGTGCCTACGGAACCCTACAGACCCCTACGGAACCCTACAGACACCTGCGGGCACTTACAGAACCCTGCAGGCCCCTACAGAACCCTACAGGTCCATACAGAACCCCACAGGGCCCTACGGAACTTTACCAGCCACTACGGAACTCTACGGGCCCCTACAGAACCCTGCAGAACCCTCCAGAACCTTACAGAATCCCACAGACTCCTACAGACTGCTGCGGGCACTTACACAACCCTACAGGCCCCTACGGAAATCTACGGGACTCCACGGGCCCCTAGGGAAGCCTACAGATTTCAACGGAACCCTACGAGCCCCTCTGGAACCCTACAGAATACTCCAGGACCCGACAGCACTCTACAAGACCCTTAGCAACACAACGGAACCTCACTAAAACCCTATGGGCTCCTACAGAACACTGCAGGTGCCTACGGAACCCTACAGACCCCTACGGAACCCTACAGACACCTGCGGGCACTTACAGAACCCTGCAGGCCCCTACAGAACCCTACAGGTCCATACAGAACCCCACAGGGCCCTACGGAACTTTACCAGCCACTACGGAACTCTACGGGCCCCTACAGAACCCTGCAGAACCCTCCAGAACCTTACAGAATCCCACAGACTCCTACAGACTGCTGCGGGCACTTACACAACCCTACAGGCCCCTACGGAACACTGCCAGCCCCTACGGAAGGAACCTTACGGGCCCCTACAGAACACTACTGGCTCCTGCGGTACTCTACAGCCCTCTAGGGAACCTACGAAGCTCTACGGAACCCTATGGATCCTTACGGAACAGTACGGGCCCCTTCAGACCTCTGCGGGCGCTTATGGAAACCTACAGGACCCTACGGAACTCTACGAGACTCTACAGGCCCCTAGGGAACACTACAGGCCCCTACGGAACCGTACGAGACTCTACAGGCCCCTAGGGAACACCACAGGCCCCTACGGAACCGTACGAGACTCTACAGGCCCCTAGGGAACACCACAGGCCCCTACGGAACCCTACACAACCCTCTGGAAACTTATGGCACCCTACAAGCTCCTACCAACCACTGCGGGCACTTACACAACCCTACAGGCCCCTACGGAAATCTACGGGACTCCACGGGCCCCTAGGGAAGCCTACAGATTTCAACGGAACCCTACGAGCCCCTCTGGAACCCTACAGAATACTCCAGGACCCGACAGCACTCTACAAGACCCTTAGCAACACAACAGAACCTCACTAAAGCCCTATGGGCTCTTACAGAACACTGCAGGTGCCTACGGAACCCTACAGACCCCTACGGAATACTACCAGCCGCTACGGAAACCTATGGCCCCTACGGAACTCTACGGAACCTGACAGAAACACTGTGCGCCCCTACAGGCCCTTGCGGGCACTTGCAGAACTCTGCAGGAACCCACGGAACTTTATGGAACCCTACCAGCCCCTACGGAAGCCTAAAGACCCTTGCAGGCAGTTACGGAACGGTACAGGGCCCTAGGGAACTTTACCAGCCACTACGGAACTCTACGGGCCCCTACAGAACCCTGCAGAACCCTCCAGAACCTTACAGAATCCCACAGAGTCCTACAGACTGCTGCGGGCACTTACACAACCCTACAGGCCCCTACGGAACACTGCCAGCCCCTACGGAAGGAACCTTACGGGCCCCTACAGAACACTACTGGCTCCTGCGGTACTCTACAGGCCTCTAGGGAACCTACGAAGCTCTACGGAACCCTATGGATCCTTACGGAACAGTACGGGCCCCTTCAGACCTCTGCGGGCGCTTATGGAAACCTACAGGACCCTACGGAACTGTACGAGACTCTACAGGCCCCTAGGGAACACTACAGGCCCCTACGGAACCGTACGAGACTCTACAGGCCCCTAGGGAACACCACAGGCCCCTACGGAACCGTACGAGACTCTACAGGCCCCTAGGGAACACCACAGGCCCCTACGGAACCCTACACAACCCTCTGGAAACTTATGGCACCCTACAAGCTCCTACCAACCCCTGCGGGCACTTACACAACCCTACAGGCCCCTACGGAAATCTACGGGACTCCACGGGCCCCTAGGGAAGCCTACAGATTTCGACGGAACCCTACAAGCCCCTCTGGAACCCTACAGAATACTCCAGGACCCGACAGCACTCTACAAGATCCTTAGCAACACAACGGAACCTCACTAAAACCCTATGGGCTCCTACAGAACACTGCAGGTGCCTACGGAACCCTACAGACCCCTACGGAACCCTACAGACACCTGCGGGCACTTACAGAACCCTGCAGGCCCCTACAGAACCCTACAGGTCCATACAGAACCCCACAGGGCCCTACGGAACTTTACCAGCCACTACGGAACTCTACGGGCCCCTACAGAACCCTGCAGAACCCTCCAGAACCTTACAGAATCCCACAGACTCCTACAGACTGCTGCGGGCACTTACACAACCCTACAGGCCCCTACGGAACACTGCCAGCCCCTACGGAAGGAACCTTACGGGCCCCTACAGAACACTACTGGCTCCTGCGGTACTCTACAGGCCTCTAGGGAACCTACGAAGCTCTACGGAGGCCTATGGATCCTTATGGAACAGTACGGGCCCCTTCAGACCTCTGCGGGCGCTTATGGAAACCTACAGGACCCTACGGAACTCTACGAGACTCTACAGGCCCCTAGGGAACACTACAGGCCCCTACGGAACCGTACGAGACTCTACAGGCCCCTAGGGAACACCACAGGCCCCTACGGAACCCTACACAACCCTCTGGAAACTTATGGCACCCTACAAGCTCCTACCAACCCCTGCGGGCACTTACACAACCCTACAGGCCCCTACGGAAATCTACGGGACTCCACGGGCCCCTAGGGAAGCCTACAGATTTCAACGGAACCCTACGAGCCCCTCTGGAACCCTACAGAATACTCCAGCACCCGACAGCACTCTACAAGACCCTTAGCAACACAACGGAACCTCACTAAAGCCCTATGGGCTCCTACAGAACACTGCAGGTGCCTACAGAACCCTACAGACCCCTACGGAATACTACCAGCCGCTACGGAAACCTATGGCCCCTACGGAACTCTACGGAACCTGACAGAAACACTGTGCGCCCCTACAGGCCCTTGCGGGCACTTGCAGAACTCTGCAGGAACCCACGGAACTTTATGGAACCCTACCAGCCCCTACAGAAGCCTAAAGACCCTTGCGGGCAGTTACGGAACCCCACAGGGCCCTAGGGAACTTTACCAGCCACTACGGAACTCTACGGGCCCCTACAGAACCCTGCAGAACCCTCCAGAACCTTACAGAATCCCACAGACTCCTACAGACTGCTGCGGGCACTTACACAACCCTACAGGCCCCTACGGAACACTGCCAGCCCCTACGGAAGGAACCTTACGGGCCCCTACAGAACACTACTGGCTCCTGCGGTACTCTACAGGCCTCTAGGGAACCTACGAAGCTCTACGGAGCCCTATGGATCCTTACGGAACAGTACGGGCCCCTTCAGACCTCTGCGGGCGCTTATGGAAACCTACAGGACCCTACGGAACTGTACGAGACTCTAGAGGCCCCTAGGGAACACCACAGGCCCCTACGGAACCGTACGAGACTCTACAGGCCCCTAGGGAACACCACAGGCCCCTACGGAACCCTACACAACCCTCTGGAAACTTATGGCACCCTACAAGCTCCTACCAACCCCTGCGGGCACTTACACAACCCTACAGGCCCCTACGGAAATCTACGGGACTCCACGGGCCCCTAGGGAAGCCTACAGATTTCAACGGAACCCTACGAGCCCCTCTGGAACCCTACAGAATACTCCAGGACCCGACAGCACTCTACAAGACCCTTAGCAACACAACGGAACCTCACTAAAACCCTATGGGCTCCTACAGAACACTGCAGGTGCCTACGGAACCCTACAGACCCCTACGGAACCCTACAGACACCTGCGGGCACTTACAGAACCCTGCAGGCCCCTACAGAACCCTACAGGTCCATACAGAACCCCACAGGGCCCTACGGAACTTTACCAGCCACTACGGAACTCTACGGGCCCCTACAGAACCCTGCAGAACCCTCCAGAACCTTACAGAATCCCACAGACTCCTACAGACTGCTGCGGGCACTTACACAACCCTACAGGCCCCTACGGAACACTGCCAGCCCCTACGGAAGGAACCTTACGGGCCCCTACAGAACACTACTGGCTCCTGCGGTACTCTACACGCCTCTAGGGAACCTACGAAGCTCTACTGAGCCCTATGGATCCTTACGGAACAGTACGGGCCCCTTCAGACCTCTGCGGCGCTTATGGAAACCTACAGGACCCTACGGAACTCTACGAGACTCTACAGGCCCCTAGGGAACACCACAGGCCCCTACGGAACCCTACACAACCCTCTGGAAACTTATGGCACCCTACAAGCTCCTACCAACCCCTGCGGGCACTTACACAACCCTACAGGCCCCTACGGAAATCTACGGGACTCCACGGGCCCCTAGGGAAGCCCACAGATTTCGACGGAACCCTACAAGCCCCTCTGGAACCCTACAGAATACTCCAGCACCCGACAGCACTCTACAAGAACCTTAGCAACACAACGGAACCTCACTAAAACCCTATGGGCTCCTACAGAACACTGCAGGTGCCTACGGAACCCCTACAGACCCCTACGGAACCCTACAGACACCTGCGGGCACTTACAGAACCCTGCAGGCCCCTACAGAACCCTGCAGGTCCATACAGAACCCCACAGGGCCCTACGGAACTTTACCAGCCACTACAGAACTCTACGGGCCCCTACAGAACCCTGCAGAACCCTCCAGAACCTTACAGAATCCCACAGACTCCTACAGACTCCTGCGGGCACTTACACAACCCTACAGGCCCCTACGGAACACTGCCAGCCCCTACGGAAGGAACCTTACGGGCCCCTACAGAACACTACTGGCTCCTGCGGTACTCTACAGGCCTCTAGGGAACCTACGAAGCTCTACGGAGCCCTATGGATCCTTACGGAACAGTACGGGCCCCTTCAGACCTCTGCGGGCGCTTATGGAAACCTACAGGACCCTACGGAACTGTACGAGACTCTACAGGCCCCTAGGGAACACTACAGGCCCCTACGGAACCGTACGAGACTCTACAGGCCCCTAGGGAACACCACACGACCCTACGGAACCGTACGAGACTCTACAGGCCCCTAGGGAACACCACAGGCCCCTACGGAACCCTACACAACCCTCTGGAAACTTATGGCACCCTACAAGCTCCTACCAACCCCTGCGGGCACTTACACAACCCTACAGGCCCCTACGGAAATCTACGGGACTCCACGGGCCCCTAGGGAAGCCTACAGATTTCAACGGAACCCTACGAGCCCCTCTGGAACCCTACAGAATACTCCAGGACCCGACAGCACTCTACAAGACCCTTAGCAACACAACGGAACCTCACTAAAACCCTATGGGCTCCTACAGAACACTGCAGGTGCCTACGGAACCCTACAGACCCCTACGGAACCCTACAGACACCTGCGGGCACTTACAGAACCCTGCAGGCCCCTACAGAACCCTACAGGTCCATACAGAACCCCACAGGGCCCTACGGAACTTTACCAGCCACTACGGAACTCTACGGGCCCCTACAGAACCCTGCAGAACCCTCCAGAACCTTACAGAATCCCACAGACTCCTACAGACTGCTGCGGGCACTTACACAACCCTACAGGCCCCTACGGAACACTGCCAGCCCCTACGGAAGGAACCTTACGGGCCCCTACAGAACACTACTGGCTCCTGCGGTACTCTACACGCCTCTAGGGAACCTACGAAGCTCTACGGAACCCTATGGATCCTTACGGAACAGTACGGGCCCCTTCAGACCTCTGCGGGCGCTTATGGAAACCTACAGGACCCTACGGAACTGTACGAGACTCTAGAGGCCCCTAGGGAACACCACAGGCCCCTACGGAACCCTACACAACCCTCTGGAAACTTATGGCACCCTACAAGCTCCTACCAACCCCTGCGGGCACTTACACAACCCTACAGGCCCCTACGGAAATCTACGGGACTCCACGGGCCCCTAGGGAAGCCTACATATTTCAACGGAACCCTACAAGCCCCTCTGGAACCCTACAGAATACTCCAGGACCCGACAGCACTCTACAAGATCCTTAGCAACACAACGGAACCTCACTAAAACCCTATGGGCTCCTACAGAACACTGCAGGTGCCTACGGAACCCTACAGACCCCTACGGAACCCTACAGACACCTGCGGGCACTTACAGAACCCTGCAGGCCCCTACAGAACCCTACAGGTCCATACAGAACCCCACAGGGCCCTACGGAACTTTACCAGCCACTACGGAACTCTACGGGCCCCTACAGAACCCTGCAGAACCCTCCAGAACCTTACAGAATCCCACAGACTCCTACAGACTGCTGCGGGCACTTACACAACCCTACAGGCCCCTACGGAACACTGCCAGCCCCTACGGAAGGAACCTTACGGGCCCCTACAGAACACTACTGGCTCCTGCGGTACTCTACAGGCCTCTAGGGAACCTACGAAGCTCTACGGAACCCTATGGATCCTTACGGAACAGTACGGGCCCCTTCAGACCTCTGCGGGCGCTTATGGAAACCTACAGGACCCTACGGAACTGTACGAGACTCTACAGGCCCCTAGGGAACACTACAGGCCCCTACGGAACCGTACGAGACTCTACAGGACCCTAGGGAACACCACACGACCCTACGGAACCGTACGAGACTCTACAGGCCCCTAGGGAACACCACAGGCCCCTATGGAACCCTACACAACCCTCTGGAAACTTATGGCACCCTACAAGCTCCTACCAACCCCTGCGGGCACTTACACAACCCTACAGGCCCCTACGGAAATCTACGGGACTCCACGGGCCCCTAGGGAAGCCTACAGATTTCAACGGAACCCTACGAGCCCCTCTGGAACCCTACAGAATACTCCAGCACCCGACAGCACTCTACAAGACCCTTAGCAACACAACGGAACCTCACTAAAACCCTATGGGCTCCTACAGAACACTGCAGGTGCCTACGGAACCCTACAGACCCCTACGGAACCCTACAGACACCTGCGGGCACTTACAGAACCCTGCAGGCCCCTACAGAACCCTACAGGTCCATACAGAACCCCACAGGGCCCTACGGAACTTTACCAGCCACTACGGAACTCTACGGGCCCCTACAGAACCCTGCAGAACCCTCCAGAACCTTACAGAATCCCACAGACTCCTACAGACTGCTGCGGGCACTTACACAACCCTACAGGCCCCTACGGAACACTGCCAGCCCCTACGGAAGGAACCTTACGGGCCCCTACAGAACACTACTGGCTCCTGCGGTACTCTACAGGCCTCTAGGGAACCTACGAAGCTCTACGGAACCCTATGGATCCTTACGGAACAGTACGGGCCCCTTCAGACCTCTGCGGGCGCTTATGGAAACCTACAGGACCCTACGGAACTGTACGAGACTCTACAGGCCCCTAGGGAACACTACAGGCCCCTACGGAACCGTACGAGACTCTACAGGCCCCTAGGGAACACCACAGGCCCCTACGGAACCGTACGAGACTCTACAGGCCCCTAGGGAACACCACAGGCCCCTACGGAACCCTACACAACCCTCTGGAAACTTATGGCACCCTACAAGCTCCTACCAACCCCTGCGGGCACTTACACAACCCTACAGGCCCCTACGGAAATCTACGGGACTCCACGGGCCCCTAGGGAAGCCTACAGATTTCAACGGAACCCTACGAGCCCCTCTGGAACCCTACAGAATACTCCAGGACCCGACAGCACTCTACAAGACCCTTAGCAACACAACAGAACCTCACTAAAGCCCTATGGGCTCTTACAGAACACTGCAGGTGCCTACGGAACCCTACAGACCCCTACGGAATACTACCAGCCGCTACGGAAACCTATGGCCCCTACGGAACTCTACGGAACCTGACAGAAACACTGTGCGCCCCTACAGGCCCTTGCGGGCACTTGCAGAACTCTGCAGGAACCCACGGAACTTTATGGAACCCTACCAGCCCCTACGGAAGCCTAAAGACCCTTGCAGGCAGTTACGGAACGGTACAGGGCCCTAGGGAACTTTACCAGCCACTACGGAACTCTACGGGCCCCTACAGAACCCTGCAGAACCCTCCAGAACCTTACAGAATCCCACAGACTCCTACAGACTGCTGCGGGCACTTACACAACCCTACAGGCCCCTACGGAACACTGCCAGCCCCTACGGAAGGAACCTTACGGGCCCCTACAGAACACTACTGGCTCCTGCGGTACTCTACAGGCCTCTAGGGAACCTACGAAGCTCTACGGAACCCTATGGATCCTTACGGAACAGTACGGGCCCCTTCAGACCTCTGCGGGCGCTTATGGAAACCTACAGGACCCTACGGAACTGTACGAGACTCTACAGGCCCCTAGGGAACACTACAGGCCCCTACGGAACCGTACGAGACTCTACAGGCCCCTAGGGAACACCACAGGCCCCTACGGAACCGTACGAGACTCTACAGGCCCCTAGGGAACACCACAGGCCCCTACGGAACCCTACACAACCCTCTGGAAACTTATGGCACCCTACAAGCTCCTACCAACCCCTGCGGGCACTTACACAACCCTACAGGCCCCTACGGAAATCTACGGGACTCCACGGGCCCCTAGGGAAGCCTACAGATTTCGACGGAACCCTACAAGCCCCTCTGGAACCCTACAGAATACTCCAGGACCCGACAGCACTCTACAAGATCCTTAGCAACACAACGGAACCTCACTAAAACCCTATGGGCTCCTACAGAACACTGCAGGTGCCTACGGAACCCTACAGACCCCTACGGAACCCTACAGACACCTGCGGGCACTTACAGAACCCTGCAGGCCCCTACAGAACCCTACAGGTCCATACAGAACCCCACAGGGCCCTACGGAACTTTACCAGCCACTACGGAACTCTACGGGCCCCTACAGAACCCTGCAGAACCCTCCAGAACCTTACAGAATCCCACAGACTCCTACAGACTGCTGCGGGCACTTACACAACCCTACAGGCCCCTACGGAACACTGCCAGCCCCTACGGAAGGAACCTTACGGGCCCCTACAGAACACTACTGGCTCCTGCGGTACTCTACAGGCCTCTAGGGAACCTACGAAGCTCTACGGAACCCTATGGATCCTTACGGAACAGTACGGGCCCCTTCAGACCTCTGCGGGCGCTTATGGAAACCTACAGGACCCTACGGAACTGTACGAGACTCTACAGGCCCCTAGGGAACACTACAGGCCACTACGGAACCGTACGAGACTCTACAGGCCCCTAGGGAACACCACAGGCCCCTACGGAACCGTACGAGACTCTACAGGCCCCTAGGGAACACCACAGGCCCCTACGGAACCCTACACAACCCTCTGGAAACTTATGGCACCCTACAAGCTCCTACCAACCCCTGCGGGCACTTACACAACCCTACAGGCCCCTACGGAAATCTACGGGACTCCACGGGCCCCTAGGGAAGCCTACAGATTTCAACGGAACCCTACGAGCCCCTCTGGAACCCTACAGAATACTCCAGGACCCGACAGCACTCTACAAGACCCTTAGCAACACAACAGAACCTCACTAAAGCCCTATGGGCTCTTACAGAACACTGCAGGTGCCTACGGAACCCTACAGACCCCTACGGAATACTACCAGCCGCTACGGAAACCTATGGCCCCTACGGAACTCTACGGAACCTGACAGAAACACTGTGCGCCCCTACAGGCCCTTGCGGGCACTTGCAGAACTCTGCAGGAACCCACGGAACTTTATGGAACCCTACCAGCCCCTACGGAAGCCTAAAGACCCTTGCAGGCAGTTACGGAACGGTACAGGGCCCTAGGGAACTTTACCAGCCACTACGGAACTCTACGGGCCCCTACAGAACCCTGCAGAACCCTCCAGAACCTTACAGAATCCCACAGAGTCCTACAGACTGCTGCGGGCACTTACACAACCCTACAGGCCCCTACGGAACACTGCCAGCCCCTACGGAAGGAACCTTACGGGCCCCTACAGAACACTACTGGCTCCTGCGGTACTCTACAGGCCTCTAGGGAACCTACGAAGCTCTACGGAACCCTATGGATCCTTACGGAACAGTACGGGCCCCTTCAGACCTCTGCGGGCGCTTATGGAAACCTACAGGACCCTACGGAACTGTACGAGACTCTACAGGCCCCTAGGGAACACTACAGGCCCCTACGGAACCGTACGAGACTCTACAGGCCCCTAGGGAACACCACAGGCCCCTACGGAACCGTACGAGACTCTACAGGCCCCTAGGGAACACCACAGGCCCCTACGGAACCCTACACAACCCTCTGGAAACTTATGGCACCCTACAAGCTCCTACCAACCCCTGCGGGCACTTACACAACCCTACAGGCCCCTACGGAAATCTACGGGACTCCACGGGCCCCTAGGGAAGCCTACAGATTTCGACGGAACCCTACAAGCCCCTCTGGAACCCTACAGAATACTCCAGGACCCGACAGCACTCTACAAGATCCTTAGCAACACAACGGAACCTCACTAAAACCCTATGGGCTCCTACAGAACACTGCAGGTGCCTACGGAACCCTACAGACCCCTACGGAACCCTACAGACACCTGCGGGCACTTACAGAACCCTGCAGGCCCCTACAGAACCCTACAGGTCCATACAGAACCCCACAGGGCCCTACGGAACTTTACCAGCCACTACGGAACTCTACGGGCCCCTACAGAACCCTGCAGAACCCTCCAGAACCTTACAGAATCCCACAGACTCCTACAGACTGCTGCGGGCACTTACACAACCCTACAGGCCCCTACGGAACACTGCCAGCCCCTACGGAAGGAACCTTACGGGCCCCTACAGAACACTACTGGCTCCTGCGGTACTCTACAGGCCTCTAGGGAACCTACGAAGCTCTACGGAGGCCTATGGATCCTTATGGAACAGTACGGGCCCCTTCAGACCTCTGCGGGCGCTTATGGAAACCTACAGGACCCTACGGAACTCTACGAGACTCTACAGGCCCCTAGGGAACACTACAGGCCCCTACGGAACCGTACGAGACTCTACAGGCCCCTAGGGAACACCACAGGCCCCTACGGAACCCTACACAACCCTCTGGAAACTTATGGCACCCTACAAGCTCCTACCAACCCCTGCGGGCACTTACACAACCCTACAGGCCCCTACGGAAATCTACGGGACTCCACGGGCCCCTAGGGAAGCCTACAGATTTCAACGGAACCCTACGAGCCCCTCTGGAACCCTACAGAATACTCCAGCACCCGACAGCACTCTACAAGACCCTTAGCAACACAACGGAACCTCACTAAAGCCCTATGGGCTCCTACAGAACACTGCAGGTGCCTACAGAACCCTACAGACCCCTACGGAATACTACCAGCCGCTACGGAAACCTATGGCCCCTACGGAACTCTACGGAACCTGACAGAAACACTGTGCGCCCCTACAGGCCCTTGCGGGCACTTGCAGAACTCTGCAGGAACCCACGGAACTTTATGGAACCCTACCAGCCCCTACAGAAGCCTAAAGACCCTTGCGGGCAGTTACGGAACCCCACAGGGCCCTAGGGAACTTTACCAGCCACTACGGAACTCTACGGGCCCCTACAGAACCCTGCAGAACCCTCCAGAACCTTACAGAATCCCACAGACTCCTACAGACTGCTGCGGGCACTTACACAACCCTACAGGCCCCTACGGAACACTGCCAGCCCCTACGGAAGGAACCTTACGGGCCCCTACAGAACACTACTGGCTCCTGCGGTACTCTACAGGCCTCTAGGGAACCTACGAAGCTCTACGGAGCCCTATGGATCCTTACGGAACAGTACGGGCCCCTTCAGACCTCTGCGGGCGCTTATGGAAACCTACAGGACCCTACGGAACTGTACGAGACTCTACAGGCCCCTAGGGAACACTACAGGCCCCTACGGAACCCTACACAACCCTCTGGAAACTTATGGCACCCTACAAGCTCCTACCAACCCCTGCGGGCACTTACACAACCCTACAGGCCCCTACGGAAATCTACGGGACTCCACGGGCCCCTAGGGAAGCCTACAGATTTCAACGGAACCCTACAAGCCCCTCTGGAACCCTACAGAATACTCCAGGACCCGACAGCACTCTACAAGATCCTTAGCAACACAACGGAACCTCACTAAAACCCTATGGGCTCCTACAGAACACTGCAGGTGCCTACGGAACCCTACAGACCCCTACGGAACCCTACAGACACCTGCGGGCACTTACAGAACCCTGCAGGCCCCTACAGAACCCTACAGGTCCATACAGAACCCCACAGGGCCCTACGGAACTTTACCAGCCACTACGGAACTCTACGGGCCCCTACAGAACCCTGCAGAACCCTCCAGAACCTTACAGAATCCCACAGACTCCTACAGACTGCTGCGGGCACTTACACAACCCTACAGGCCCCTACGGAAATCTACGGGACTCCACGGGCCCCTAGGGAAGCCTACAGATTTCAACGGAACCCTACGAGCCCCTCTGGAACCCTACAGAATACTCCAGGACCCGACAGCACTCTACAAGACCCTTAGCAACACAACGGAACCTCACTAAAACCCTATGGGCTCCTACAGAACACTGCAGGTGCCTACGGAACCCTACAGACCCCTACGGAACCCTACAGACACCTGCGGGCACTTACAGAACCCTGCAGGCCCCTACAGAACCCTACAGGTCCATACAGAACCCCACAGGGCCCTACGGAACTTTACCAGCCACTACGGAACTCTACGGGCCCCTACAGAACCCTGCAGAACCCTCCAGAACCTTACAGAATCCCACAGACTCCTACAGACTGCTGCGGGCACTTACACAACCCTACAGGCCCCTACGGAACACTGCCAGCCCCTACGGAAGGAACCTTACGGGCCCCTACAGAACACTACTGGCTCCTGCGGTACTCTACAGCCCTCTAGGGAACCTACGAAGCTCTACGGAGCCCTATGGATCCTTACGGAACAGTACGGGCCCCTTCAGACCTCTGCGGGCGCTTATGGAAACCTACAGGACCCTACGGAACTGTACGAGACTCTAGAGGCCCCTAGGGAACACTACAGGCCCCTACGGAACCGTACGAGACTCTACAGGCCCCTAGGGAACACCACACGACCCTACGGAACCGTACGAGACTCTACAGGCCCCTAGGGAACACCACAGGCCCCTACGGAACCCTACACAACCCTCTGGAAACTTATGGCACCCTACAAGCTCCTACCAACCCCTGCGGGCACTTACACAACCCTACAGGCCCCTACGGAAATCTACGGGACTCCACGGGCCCCTAGGGAAGCCTACAGATTTCAACGGAACCCTACGAGCCCCTCTGGAACCCTACAGAATACTCCAGGACCCGACAGCACTCTACAAGACCCTTAGCAACACAACGGAACCTCACTAAAACCCTATGGGCTCCTACAGAACACTGCAGGTGCCTACGGAACCCTACAGACCCCTACGGAACCCTACAGACACCTGCGGGCACTTACAGAACCCTGCAGGCCCCTACGGAACCCTACAGGTCCATACAGAACCCCACAGGGCCCTACGGAACTTTACCAGCCACTACGGAACTCTACGGGCCCCTACAGAACCCTGCAGAACCCTCCAGAACCTTACAGAATCCCACAGACTCCTACAGACTGCTGCGGGCACTTACACAACCCTACAGGCCCCTACGGAACACTGCCAGCCCCTACGGAAGGAACCTTACGGGCCCCTACAGAACACTACTGGCTCCTGCGGTACTCTACAGGCCTCTAGGGAACCTACGAAGCTCTACGGAACCCTATGGATCCTTACGGAACAGTACGGGCCCCTTCAGACCTCTGCAGGCGCTTATGGAAACCTACAGGACCCTACGGAACTGTACGAGACTCTACAGGCCCCTAGGGAACACTACAGGCCCCTACGGAACCGTACGAGACTCTACAGGCCCCTAGGGAACACCACAGGCCCCTACGGAACCGTACGAGACTCTACAGGCCCCTAGGGAACACCACAGGCCCCTACGGAACCCTACACAACCCTCTGGAAACTTATGGCACCCTACAAGCTCCTACCAACCACTGCGGGCACTTACACAACCCTACAGGCCCCTACGGAAATCTACGGGACTCCACGGGCCCCTAGGGAAGCCTACAGATTTCAACGGAACCCTACGAGCCCCTCTGGAACCCTACAGAATACTCCAGGACCCGACAGCACTCTACAAGATCCTTAGCAACACAACGGAACCTCACTAAAACCCTATGGGCTCCTACAGAACACTGCAGGTGCCTACGGAACCCTACAGACCCCTACGGAACCCTACAGACACCTGCGGGCACTTACAGAACCCTGCAGGCCCCTACAGAACCCTACAGGTCCATACAGAACCCCACAGGGCCCTACGGAACTTTACCAGCCACTACGGAACTCTACGGGCCCCTACAGAACCCTGCAGAACCCTCCAGAACCTTACAGAATCCCACAGACTCCTACAGACTGCTGCGGGCACTTACACAACCCTACAGGCCCCTACGGAACACTGCCAGCCCCTACGGAAGGAACCTTACGGGCCCCTACAGAACACTACTGGCTCCTGCGGTACTCTACAGGCCTCTAGGGAACCTACGAAGCTCTACGGAGGCCTATGGATCCTTATGGAACAGTACGGGCCCCTTCAGACCTCTGCGGGCGCTTATGGAAACCTACAGGACCCTACGGAACTCTACGAGACTCTACAGGCCCCTAGGGAACACTACAGGCCCCTACGGAACCGTACGAGACTCTACAGGCCCCTAGGGAACACCACAGGCCCCTACGGAACCCTACACAACCCTCTGGAAACTTATGGCACCCTACAAGCTCCTACCAACCCCTGCGGGCACTTACACAACCCTACAGGCCCCTACGGAAATCTACGGGACTCCACGGGCCCCTAGGGAAGCCTACAGATTTCAACGGAACCCTACGAGCCCCTCTGGAACCCTACAGAATACTCCAGCACCCGACAGCACTCTACAAGACCCTTAGCAACACAACGGAACCTCACTAAAGCCCTATGGGCTCCTACAGAACACTGCAGGTGCCTACAGAACCCTACAGACCCCTACGGAATACTACCAGCCGCTACGGAAACCTATGGCCCCTACGGAACTCTACGGAACCTGACAGAAACACTGTGCGCCCCTACAGGCCCTTGCGGGCACTTGCAGAACTCTGCAGGAACCCACGGAACTTTATGGAACCCTACCAGCCCCTACAGAAGCCTAAAGACCCTTGCGGGCAGTTACGGAACCCCACAGGGCCCTAGGGAACTTTACCAGCCACTACGGAACTCTACGGGCCCCTACAGAACCCTGCAGAACCCTCCAGAACCTTACAGAATCCCACAGACTCCTACAGACTGCTGCGGGCACTTACACAACCCTACAGGCCCCTACGGAACACTGCCAGCCCCTACGGAAGGAACCTTACGGGCCCCTACAGAACACTACTGGCTCCTGCGGTACTCTACAGGCCTCTAGGGAACCTACGAAGCTCTACGGAGCCCTATGGATCCTTACGGAACAGTACGGGCCCCTTCAGACCTCTGCGGGCGCTTATGGAAACCTACAGGACCCTACGGAACTGTACGAGACTCTACAGGCCCCTAGGGAACACTACAGGCCCCTACGGAACCCTACACAACCCTCTGGAAACTTATGGCACCCTACAAGCTCCTACCAACCCCTGCGGGCACTTACACAACCCTACAGGCCCCTACGGAAATCTACGGGACTCCACGGGCCCCTAGGGAAGCCTACAGATTTCAACGGAACCCTACAAGCCCCTCTGGAACCCTACAGAATACTCCAGGACCCGACAGCACTCTACAAGATCCTTAGCAACACAACGGAACCTCACTAAAACCCTATGGGCTCCTACAGAACACTGCAGGTGCCTACGGAACCCTACAGACCCCTACGGAACCCTACAGACACCTGCGGGCACTTACAGAACCCTGCAGGCCCCTACAGAACCCTACAGGTCCATACAGAACCCCACAGGGCCCTACGGAACTTTACCAGCCACTACGGAACTCTACGGGCCCCTACAGAACCCTGCAGAACCCTCCAGAACCTTACAGAATCCCACAGACTCCTACAGACTGCTGCGGGCACTTACACAACCCTACAGGCCCCTACGGAAATCTACGGGACTCCACGGGCCCCTAGGGAAGCCTACAGATTTCAACGGAACCCTACGAGCCCCTCTGGAACCCTACAGAATACTCCAGGACCCGACAGCACTCTACAAGACCCTTAGCAACACAACGGAACCTCACTAAAACCCTATGGGCTCCTACAGAACACTGCAGGTGCCTACGGAACCCTACAGACCCCTACGGAACCCTACAGACACCTGCGGGCACTTACAGAACCCTGCAGGCCCCTACAGAACCCTACAGGTCCATACAGAACCCCACAGGGCCCTACGGAACTTTACCAGCCACTACGGAACTCTACGGGCCCCTACAGAACCCTGCAGAACCCTCCAGAACCTTACAGAATCCCACAGACTCCTACAGACTGCTGCGGGCACTTACACAACCCTACAGGCCCCTACGGAACACTGCCAGCCCCTACGGAAGGAACCTTACGGGCCCCTACAGAACACTACTGGCTCCTGCGGTACTCTACAGCCCTCTAGGGAACCTACGAAGCTCTACGGAGCCCTATGGATCCTTACGGAACAGTACGGGCCCCTTCAGACCTCTGCGGGCGCTTATGGAAACCTACAGGACCCTACGGAACTGTACGAGACTCTAGAGGCCCCTAGGGAACACTACAGGCCCCTACGGAACCGTACGAGACTCTACAGGCCCCTAGGGAACACCACACGACCCTACGGAACCGTACGAGACTCTACAGGCCCCTAGGGAACACCACAGGCCCCTACGGAACCCTACACAACCCTCTGGAAACTTATGGCACCCTACAAGCTCCTACCAACCCCTGCGGGCACTTACACAACCCTACAGGCCCCTACGGAAATCTACGGGACTCCACGGGCCCCTAGGGAAGCCTACAGATTTCAACGGAACCCTACGAGCCCCTCTGGAACCCTACAGAATACTCCAGGACCCGACAGCACTCTACAAGACCCTTAGCAACACAACGGAACCTCACTAAAACCCTATGGGCTCCTACAGAACACTGCAGGTGCCTACGGAACCCTACAGACCCCTACGGAACCCTACAGACACCTGCGGGCACTTACAGAACCCTGCAGGCCCCTACGGAACCCTACAGGTCCATACAGAACCCCACAGGGCCCTACGGAACTTTACCAGCCACTACGGAACTCTACGGGCCCCTACAGAACCCTGCAGAACCCTCCAGAACCTTACAGAATCCCACAGACTCCTACAGACTGCTGCGGGCACTTACACAACCCTACAGGCCCCTACGGAACACTGCCAGCCCCTACGGAAGGAACCTTACGGGCCCCTACAGAACACTACTGGCTCCTGCGGTACTCTACAGGCCTCTAGGGAACCTACGAAGCTCTACGGAACCCTATGGATCCTTACGGAACAGTACGGGCCCCTTCAGACCTCTGCAGGCGCTTATGGAAACCTACAGGACCCTACGGAACTGTACGAGACTCTACAGGCCCCTAGGGAACACTACAGGCCCCTACGGAACCGTACGAGACTCTACAGGCCCCTAGGGAACACCACAGGCCCCTACGGAACCGTACGAGACTCTACAGGCCCCTAGGGAACACCACAGGCCCCTACGGAACCCTACACAACCCTCTGGAAACTTATGGCACCCTACAAGCTCCTACCAACCACTGCGGGCACTTACACAACCCTACAGGCCCCTACGGAAATCTACGGGACTCCACGGGCCCCTAGGGAAGCCTACAGATTTCAACGGAACCCTACGAGCCCCTCTGGAACCCTACAGAATACTCCAGGACCCGACAGCACTCTACAAGACCCTTAGCAACACAACGGAACCTCACTAAAGCCCTATGGGCTCTTACAGAACACTGCAGGTGCCTACGGAACCCTACAGACCCCTACGGAATACTACCAGCCGCTACGGAAACCTATGGCCCCTACGGAACTCTACGGAACCTGACAGAAACACTGTGCGCCCCTACAGGCCCTTGCGGGCACTTGCAGAACTCTGCAGGAACCCACGGAACTTTATGGAACCCTACCAGCCCCTACGGAAGCCTAAAGACCCTTGCAGGCAGTTACGGAACGGTACAGGGCCCTAGGGAACTTTACCAGCCACTACGGAACTCTACGGGCCCCTACAGAACCCTGCAGAACCCTCCAGAACCTTACAGAATCCCACAGACTCCTACAGACTCCTGCGGGCACTTACACAACCCTACAGGCCCCTACGGAACACTGCCAGCCCCTACGGAAGGAACCTTACGGGCCCCTACAGAACACTACTGGCTCCTGCGGTACTCTACAGGCCTCTAGGGAACCTACGAAGCTCTACGGAGGCCTATGGATCCTTATGGAACAGTACGGGCCCCTTCAGACCTCTGCGGGCGCTTATGGAAACCTACAGGACCCTACGGAACTCTACGAGACTCTACAGGCCCCTAGGGAACACTACAGGCCCCTACGGAACCGTACGAGACTCTACAGGCCCCTAGGGAACACCACAGGCCCCTACGGAACCCTACACAACCCTCTGGAAACTTATGGCACCCTACAAGCTCCTACCAACCCCTGCGGGCACTTACACAACCCTACAGGCCCCTACGGAAATCTACGGGACTCCACGGGCCCCTAGGGAAGCCTACAGATTTCAACGGAACCCTACGAGCCCCTCTGGAACCCTACAGAATACTCCAGGACCCGACAGCACTCTACAAGACCCTTAGCAACACAACGGAACCTCACTAAAGCCCTATGGGCTCCTACAGAACACTGCAGGTGCCTACAGAACCCTACAGACCCCTACGGAATACTACCAGCCGCTACGGAAACCTATGGCCCCTACGGAACTCTACGGAACCTGACAGAAACACTGTGCGCCCCTACAGGCCCTTGCGGGCACTTGCAGAACTCTGCAGGAACCCACGGAACTTTATGGAACCCTACCAGCCCCTACAGAAGCCTAAAGACCCTTGCGGGCAGTTACGGAACCCCACAGGGCCCTAGGGAACTTTACCAGCCACTACGGAACTCTACGGGCCCCTACAGAACCCTGCAGAACCCTCCAGAACCTTACAGAATCCCACAGACTCCTACAGACTGCTGCGGGCACTTACACAACCCTACAGGCCCCTACGGAACACTGCCAGCCCCTACGGAAGGAACCTTACGGGCCCCTACAGAACACTACTGGCTCCTGCGGTACTCTGCAGGCCTCTAGGGAACCTACGAAGCTCTACGGAGCCCTATGGATCCTTACGGAACAGTACGGGCCCCTTCAGACCTCTGCGGGCGCTTATGGAAACCTACAGGACCCTACGGAACTGTACGAGACTCTAGAGGCCCCTAGGGAACACTACAGGCCCCTACGGAACCGTACGAGACTCTACAGGCCCCTAGGGAACACCACACGACCCTACGGAACCGTACGAGACTCTACAGGCCCCTAGGGAACACCACAGGCCCCTACGGAACCCTACACAACCCTCTGGAAACTTATGGCACCCTACAAGCTCCTACCAACCCCTGCGGGCACTTACACAACCCTACAGGCCCCTACGGAAATCTACGGGACTCCACGGGCCCCTAGGGAAGCCTACAGATTTCAACGGAACCCTACGAGCCCCTCTGGAACCCTACAGAATACTCCAGGACCCGACAGCACTCTACAAGATCCTTAGCAACACAACGGAACCTCACTAAAACCCTATGGGCTCCTACAGAACCCTGCAGGTGCCTACGGAACCCTACAGACCCCTACGGAACCCTACAGACACCTGCGGGCACTTACAGAACCCTGCAGGCCCCTACAGAACCCTACAGGTCCATACAGAACCCCACAGGGCCCTAGGGAACTTTACCAGCCACTACGGAACTCTACGGGCCCCTACAGAACCCTGCAGAACCCTCCAGAACCTTACAGAATCCCACAGACTCCTACAGACTGCTGCGGGCACTTACACAACCCTACAGGCCCCTACGGAACACTGCCAGCCCCTACGGAAGGAACCTTACGGGCCCCTACAGAACACTACTGGCTCCTGCGGTACTCTACAGGCCTCTAGGGAACCTACGAAGCTCTACGGAACCCTATGGATCCTTACGGAACAGTACGGGCCCCTTCAGACCTCTGCGGGCGCTTATGGAAACCTACAGGACCCTACGGAACTGTACGAGACTCTACAGGCCCCTAGGGAACACTACAGGCCCCTACGGAACTGTACGAGACTCTACAGGCCCCTAGGGAACACTACAGGCCCCTACGGAACTGTACGAGACTCTACAGGCCCCTAGGGAACACCACAGGCCCCTACGGAACCGTACGAGACTCTACAGGCCCCTAGGGAACACCACAGGCCCCTACGGAACCCTACACAACCCTCTGGAAACTTATGGCACCCTACAAGCTCCTACCAACCCCTGCGGGCACTTACACAACCCTACAGGCCCCTACGGAAATCTACGGGACTCCACGGGCCCCTAGGGAAGCCTACAGATTTCAACGGAACCCTACAAGCCCCTCTGGAACCCTACAGAATACTCCAGGACCCGACAGCACTCTACAAGATCCTTAGCAACACAACGGAACCTCACTAAAACCCTATGGGCTCCTACAGAACACTGCAGGTGCCTACGGAACCCTACAGACCCCTACGGAACCCTACAGACACCTGCGGGCACTTACAGAACCCTGCAGGCCCCTACAGAACCCTACAGGTCCATACAGAACCCCACAGGGCCCTACGGAACTTTACCAGCCACTACAGAACTCTACGGGCCCCTACAGAACCCTGCAGAACCCTGCAGAACCTTACAGAATCCCACAGACTCCTACAGACTGCTGCGGGCACTTACACAACCCTACAGGCCCCTACGGAACACTGCCAGCCCCTACGGAAGGAACCTTACGGGCCCCTACAGAACACTACTGGCTCCTGCGGTACTCTACAGGCCTCTAGGGAACCTACGAAGCTCTACGGAACCCTATGGATCCTTATGGAACAGTACGGGCTCCTTCAGACCTCTGCGGGCGCTTATGGAAACCTACAGGACCCTACGGAACTCTACGAGACTCTACAGGCCCCTAGGGAACACCACAGGCCCCTACGGAACCCTACACAACCCTCTGGAAACTTATGGCACCCTACAAGCTCCTACCAACCCCTGCGGGCACTTACACAACCCTACAGGCCCCTACGGAAATCTACGGGACTCCACGGGCCCCTAGGGAAGCCTACAGATTTCAACGGAACCCTACGAGCCCCTCTGGAACCCTACAGAATACTCCAGGACCCGACAGCACTCTACAAGACCCTTAGCAACACAACGGAACCTCACTAAAGCCCTATGGGCTCCTACAGAACACTGCAGGTGCCTACAGAACCCTACAGACCCCTACGGAATACTACCAGCCGCTACGGAAACCTATGGCCCCTACGGAACTCTACGGAACCTGACAGAAACACTGTGCGCCCCTACAGGCCCTTGCGGGCACTTGCAGAACTCTGCAGGAACCCACGGAACTTTATGGAACCCTACCAGCCCCTACGGAAGCCTAAAGACCCTTGCGGGCAGTTACGGAACCCCACAGGGCCCTAGGGAACTTTACCAGCCACTACGGAACTCTACGGGCCCCTACAGAACCCTGCAGAACCCTCCAGAACCTTACAGAATCCCACAGACTCCTACAGACTGCTGCGGGCACTTACACAACCCTACAGGCCCCTACGGAACACTGCCAGCCCCTACGGAAGGAACCTTACGGGCCCCTACAGAACACTACTGGCTCCTGCGGTACTCTGCAGGCCTCTAGGGAACCTACGAAGCTCTACGGAGCCCTATGGATCCTTACGGAACAGTACGGGCCCCTTCAGACCTCTGCGGGCGCTTATGGAAACCTACAGGACCCTACGGAACTGTACGAGACTCTACAGGCCCCTAGGGAACACTACAGGCCCCTACGGAACCGTACGAGACTCTACAGGCCCCTAGGGAACACCACACGACCCTACGGAACCGTACGAGACTCTACAGGCCCCTAGGGAACACCACAGGCCCCTACGGAACCCTACACAACCCTCTGGAAACTTATGGCACCCTACAAGCTCCTACCAACCCCTGCGGGCACTTACACAACCCTACAGGCCCCTACGGAAATCTACGGGACTCCACGGGCCCCTAGGGAAGCCTACAGATTTCAACGGAACCCTACGAGCCCCTCTGGAACCCTACAGAATACTCCAGGACCCGACAGCACTCTACAAGATCCTTAGCAACACAACGGAACCTCACTAAAACCCTATGGGCTCCTACAGAACCCTGCAGGTGCCTACGGAACCCTACAGACCCCTACGGAACCCTACAGACACCTGCGGGCACTTACAGAACCCTGCAGGCCCCTACAGAACCCTACAGGTCCATACAGAACCCCACAGGGCCCTAGGGAACTTTACCAGCCACTACGGAACTCTACGGGCCCCTACAGAACCCTGCAGAACCCTCCAGAACCTTACAGAATCCCACAGACTCCTACAGACTGCTGCGGGCACTTACACAACCCTACAGGCCCCTACGGAACACTGCCAGCCCCTACGGAAGGAACCTTACGGGCCCCTACAGAACACTACTGGCTCCTGCGGTACTCTACAGGCCTCTAGGGAACCTACGAAGCTCTACGGAACCCTATGGATCCTTACGGAACAGTACGGGCCCCTTCAGACCTCTGCGGGCGCTTATGGAAACCTACAGGACCCTACGGAACTGTACGAGACTCTACAGGCCCCTAGGGAACACTACAGGCCCCTACGGAACTGTACGAGACTCTACAGGCCCCTAGGGAACACTACAGGCCCCTACGGAACTGTACGAGACTCTACAGGCCCCTAGGGAACACCACAGGCCCCTACGGAACCGTACGAGACTCTACAGGCCCCTAGGGAACACCACAGGCCCCTACGGAACCCTACACAACCCTCTGGAAACTTATGGCACCCTACAAGCTCCTACCAACCCCTGCGGGCACTTACACAACCCTACAGGCCCCTACGGAAATCTACGGGACTCCACGGGCCCCTAGGGAAGCCTACAGATTTCAACGGAACCCTACAAGCCCCTCTGGAACCCTACAGAATACTCCAGGACCCGACAGCACTCTACAAGATCCTTAGCAACACAACGGAACCTCACTAAAACCCTATGGGCTCCTACAGAACACTGCAGGTGCCTACGGAACCCTACAGACCCCTACGGAACCCTACAGACACCTGCGGGCACTTACAGAACCCTGCAGGCCCCTACAGAACCCTACAGGTCCATACAGAACCCCACAGGGCCCTACGGAACTTTACCAGCCACTACAGAACTCTACGGGCCCCTACAGAACCCTGCAGAACCCTGCAGAACCTTACAGAATCCCACAGACTCCTACAGACTGCTGCGGGCACTTACACAACCCTACAGGCCCCTACGGAACACTGCCAGCCCCTACGGAAGGAACCTTACGGGCCCCTACAGAACACTACTGGCTCCTGCGGTACTCTACAGGCCTCTAGGGAACCTACGAAGCTCTACGGAACCCTATGGATCCTTATGGAACAGTACGGGCTCCTTCAGACCTCTGCGGGCGCTTATGGAAACCTACAGGACCCTACGGAACTCTACGAGACTCTACAGGCCCCTAGGGAACACCACAGGCCCCTACGGAACCCTACACAACCCTCTGGAAACTTATGGCACCCTACAAGCTCCTACCAACCCCTGCGGGCACTTACACAACCCTACAGGCCCCTACGGAAATCTACGGGACTCCACGGGCCCCTAGGGAAGCCTACAGATTTCAACGGAACCCTACGAGCCCCTCTGGAACCCTACAGAATACTCCAGGACCCGACAGCACTCTACAAGACCCTTAGCAACACAACGGAACCTCACTAAAGCCCTATGGGCTCCTACAGAACACTGCAGGTGCCTACAGAACCCTACAGACCCCTACGGAATACTACCAGCCGCTACGGAAACCTATGGCCCCTACGGAACTCTACGGAACCTGACAGAAACACTGTGCGCCCCTACAGGCCCTTGCGGGCACTTGCAGAACTCTGCAGGAACCCACGGAACTTTATGGAACCCTACCAGCCCCTACGGAAGCCTAAAGACCCTTGCGGGCAGTTACGGAACCCCACAGGGCCCTAGGGAACTTTACCAGCCACTACGGAACTCTACGGGCCCCTACAGAACCCTGCAGAACCCTCCAGAACCTTACAGAATCCCACAGACTCCTACAGACTGCTGCGGGCACTTACACAACCCTACAGGCCCCTACGGAACACTGCCAGCCCCTACGGAAGGAACCTTACGGGCCCCTACAGAACACTACTGGCTCCTGCGGTACTCTACAGGCCTCTAGGGAACCTACGAAGCTCTACGGAGGCCTATGGATCCTTACGGAACAGTACGGGCCCCTTCAGACCTCTGCGGGCGCTTATGGAAACCTACAGGACCCTACGGAACTGTACGAGACTCTACAGGCCCCTAGGGAACACTACAGGCCCCTACGGAACCGTACGAGACTCTAGAGGCCCCTAGGGAACACCACAGGCCCCTACGGAACCGTACGAGACTCTACAGGCCCCTAGGGAACACTACAGGCCCCTACGGAACCGTACGAGACTCTACAGGCCCCTAGGGAACACCACAGGCCCCTACGGAACCCTACACAACCCTCTGGAAACTTATGGCACCCTACAAGTTCCTACCAACCCCTGCGGGCACTTACACAACCCTACAGGCCCCTACAGAAATCTACGGGACTCCACGGGCCCCTAGGGAAGCCTACAGATTTCAACGGAACCCTACCAGTCCCTCTGGAACCCTACAGAATACTCCAGGACCCGACAGAACTCTACAAGACCCTTAGCAACACAACTGAACCTCACTAAAAACCTATGGGCTCCTACAGAACCCTACAGACCCCTACGGAACCCTACAGACACCTGCGGGCACTTACAGAACCCTGCAGGCCCCTACAGAACCCTACAGGTCCATACAGAACCCCACAGGGCCCTACGGAACTTTACCCGCCACTACGGAACTCTACGGGCCCCTACGGAACCCTGCAGAACCCTCCAGAACCTTACAGAATCCCACAGACTCCTACAGACTGCTGCGGGCACTTACACAACCCTACAGGCCCCTATGGAACACTGCCAGCCCCTACGGAAGGAACCTTACGGGCCCCTACAGAACACTACTGGCTCCTGCGGTACTCTACAGCCCTCTAGGGAACCTACGAAGCTCTACGGAACCCTATGGATCCTTACGGAACAGTACGGGCCCCTTCAGACCTCTGCGGGCGCTTATGGAAACCTACAGGACCCTACGGAACTGTACGAGACTCTAGAGGCCCCTAGGGAACACTACAGGCCCCTAAGGAACCGTACGAGCCTCTACAGGCCCCTAGGGAACACCACAGGCCCCTACGGAACCGTACGAGACTCTACAGGCCCCTAGGGAACACCACAGGCCCCTACGGAACCCTACACAACCCTCTGGAAACTTATGGCACCCTACAAGCTCCTACCAACCCCTGCGGGCACTTACACAACCCTACAGGCCCCTACGGAAGTCTACGGGACTCCACGGGCCCCTAGGGAAGCCTACAGATTTCGACGGAACCCTACAAGCCCCTCTGGAACCCTACAGAATACTCCAGGACCCGACAGCACTCTACAAGATCCTTAGCAACACAACGGAACCTCACTAAAACCCTATGGGCTCCTACAGAACACTGCAGGTGCCTACGGAACCCTACAGACCCCTACGGAACCCTACAGACACCTGCGGGCACTTACAGAACCCTGCAGGCCCCTACAGAACCCTACAGGTCCATACAGAACCCCACAGGGCCCTACGGAACTTTACCAGCCACTACGGAACTCTACGGGCCCCTACGGAACACTGCAGAACCCTCCAGAACCTTACAGAATCCCACAGACTCCTACAGACTGCTGCGGGCACTTACACAACCCTACAGGCCCCTACGGAACACTGCCAGCCCCTACGGAAGGAACCTTACGGGCCCCTACAGAACACTACTGGCTCCTGCGGTACTCTACAGGCCTCTAGGGAACCTACGAAGCTCTACGGAACCCTATGGATCCTTACGGAACAGTACGGGCCCCTTCAGACCTCTGCGGGCGCTTATGGAAACCTATGGCCCCTACGGAACTCTACGGAACCTGACAGAAACACTGTGGGCCCCTACAGGCCCTTGCGGGCACTTGCAGAACTCTGCAGGAACCCACGGAACTTTATGGAACCCTACCAGCCCCTACGGAAGCCTAAAGACCCTTGCAGGCAGTTACGGAACGGTACAGGGCCCTAGGGAACGTTACCAGCCACTACGGAACTCTACGGGCCCCTACAGAACCCTGCAGAACCCTCCAGAACCTTACAGAATCCCACGGATTCCTACAGACTCCTGCGGGCACTTACTCAACCCTAGAGGACCCTACGGAACACTGCGAGCCCCTACGGAAGGAACCCTACGGGCCCCTACAGAACACTACTGGCTCCTGCGGTACTCTACAGGCTTCTAGGGAACCTACGAAGCTCTACGGAGCCCTATGGATCCTTACGGACCAGTACGGGCCCCTTCAGACTTCTGCGGGCGCTTATGGAAACCTACAGGACCCTACGGAACTGTACGAGACTCTAGAGGCCCCTAGGGGACACTACAGGCCCCTACGGAACCGTACGAGACTCTACAGGCCCCTAGGGAACACCACAGGCCCCTACGGAACCGTACGAGACTCTACAGGCCCCTAGGGAACACCACAGGCCCCTACGGAACCCTACACAACCCTCTGGAAACTTATGGCACCCTACAAGCTCCTACCAACCCCTGCGGGCACTTACACAACCCTACAGGCCCCTACAGAAATCTACGGGACTCCACGGGCCCCTAGGGAAGCCTACAGATTTCAACGGAACCCTACCAGCCCCTCTGGAACCCTACAGAATACTCCAGGACCCGACAGCACTCTACAAGACCCTTAGCAACACAACGGAACCTCACTAAAAACCTATGGGCTCCTACAGAACCCTACAGACCCCTACAAAACCCTACAGACACCTGCGGGCACTTACAGAACCCTGCAGGCCCCTACAGAACCCTACAGGTCCATACAGAACCCCACAGGGCCCTACGGAACTTTACCAGCCACTACGGAACTCTACGGGCCCCTATGGAACCCTGCAGAACCCTCCAGAACCTTACAGAATCCCACAGACTCCTACAGACTGCTGCGGGCACTTTCACAACCCTACAGGCCCCTACGGAACACTGCCAGCCCCTACGGAAGGAACCCTACGGGCCCCTACAGAACACTACTGGCTCCTGCGGTACTCTACAGGCTTCTAGGGAACCTACGAAGCTCTACGGAACCCTATGGATCCTTACGGACCAGTACGGGCCCCTTCAGACTTCTGCGGGCGCTTACGGAAACCTACAGGACCCTACGGAACTGTACGAGACTCTACAGGCCCCTAGGGGACACTACAGGCCCCTACGGAACCGTACGAGACTCTACAGGCCCCTAGGGAACACCACAGGCCCCTACGGAACCAGGCGAGACTCTACAGGCCCCTAGGGAACACCACAGGCCCCTACGGAACCCTACACAACCCTCTGGAAACTTATGGCACCCTACAAGCTCCTACCAACCCCTGCGGGCACTTATACAACCCTACAGGCCCCTACGGAAATCTACGGGACTCCACGGGCCCCTAGGGAAGCCTACAGATTTCAACGGAACCCTACGAGCCCCTCTGGAACCCTACAGAATACTCCAGGACCCGACAGCACTCTACAAGACCCTTAGCAACACAACGGAACCTCACTAAAGCCCTATGGGCTCCTACAGAACACTGCAGGTGCCTACGGAACCCTACAGACCCCTACGGAACCCTACAGACACCTGCGGGCACTTACAGAACCCTGCAGGCCCCTACAGAACCCTACAGGTCCATACAGAACCCCACAGGGCCCTACGGAACTTTACCAGCCACTACGGAACTCTACGGGCCCCTACGGAACCCTGCAGAACCCTCCAGAACCTTACAGAATCCCACAGACTCCTACAGACTCCTGCGGGCACTTACACAACCCTACAGGCCCCTATGGAACACTGCCAGCCCCTACGGAAGGAACCTTACGGGCCCCTACAGAACACTACTGGCTCCTGCGGTACTCTACAGCCCTCTAGGGAACCTACGAAGCTCTACGGAACCCTATGGATCCTTACGGAACAGTACGGGCCCCTTCAGACCTCTGCGGGCGCTTATGGAAACCTACAGGACCCTACGGAACTGTACGAGACTCTAGAGGCCCCTAGGGAACACTACAGGCCCCTAAGGAACCGTACGAGCCTCTACAGGCCCCTAGGGAACACCACAGGCCCCTACGGAACCGTACGAGACTCTACAGGCCCCTAGGGAACACCACAGGCCCCTACGGAACCCTACACAACCCTCTGGAAACTTATGGCACCCTACAAGCTCCTACCAACCCCTGCGGGCACTTACACAACCCTACAGGCCCCTACGGAAGTCTACGGGACTCCACGGGCCCCTAGGGAAGCCTACAGATTTCGACGGAACCCTACAAGCCCCTCTGGAACCCTACAGAATACTCCAGGACCCGACAGCACTCTACAAGATCCTTAGCAACACAACGGAACCTCACTAAAACCCTATGGGCTCCTACAGAACACTGCAGGTGCCTACGGAACCCTACAGACCCCTACGGAACCCTACAGACACCTGCGGGCACTTACAGAACCCTGCAGGCCCCTACAGAACCCTACAGGTCCATACAGAACCCCACAGGGCCCTACGGAACTTTACCAGCCACTACGGAACTCTACGGGCCCCTACGGAACACTGCAGAACCCTCCAGAACCTTACAGAATCCCACAGACTCCTACAGACTGCTGCGGGCACTTACACAACCCTACAGGCCCCTACGGAACACTGCCAGCCCCTACGGAAGGAACCTTACGGGCCCCTACAGAACACTACTGGCTCCTGCGGTACTCTACAGGCCTCTAGGGAACCTACGAAGCTCTACGGAACCCTATGGATCCTTACGGAACAGTACGGGCCCCTTCAGACCTCTGCGGGCGCTTATGGAAACCTATGGCCCCTACGGAACTCTACGGAACCTGACAGAAACACTGTGGGCCCCTACAGGCCCTTGCGGGCACTTGCAGAACTCTGCAGGAACCCACGGAACTTTATGGAACCCTACCAGCCCCTACGGAAGCCTAAAGACCCTTGCAGGCAGTTACGGAACGGTACAGGGCCCTAGGGAACGTTACCAGCCACTACGGAACTCTACGGGCCCCTACAGAACCCTGCAGAACCCTCCAGAACCTTACAGAATCCCACGGATTCCTACAGACTCCTGCGGGCACTTACTCAACCCTAGAGGACCCTACGGAACACTGCGAGCCCCTACGGAAGGAACCCTACGGGCCCCTACAGAACACTACTGGCTCCTGCGGTACTCTACAGGCTTCTAGGGAACCTACGAAGCTCTACGGAGCCCTATGGATCCTTACGGACCAGTACGGGCCCCTTCAGACTTCTGCGGGCGCTTATGGAAACCTACAGGACCCTACGGAACTGTACGAGACTCTAGAGGCCCCTAGGGGACACTACAGGCCCCTACGGAACCGTACGAGACTCTACAGGCCCCTAGGGAACACCACAGGCCCCTACGGAACCGTACGAGACTCTACAGGCCCCTAGGGAACACCACAGGCCCCTACGGAACCCTACACAACCCTCTGGAAACTTATGGCACCCTACAAGCTCCTACCAACCCCTGCGGGCACTTACACAACCCTACAGGCCCCTACAGAAATCTACGGGACTCCACGGGCCCCTAGGGAAGCCTACAGATTTCAACGGAACCCTACCAGCCCCTCTGGAACCCTACAGAATACTCCAGGACCCGACAGCACTCTACAAGACCCTTAGCAACACAACGGAACCTCACTAAAAACCTATGGGCTCCTACAGAACCCTACAGACCCCTACAAAACCCTACAGACACCTGCGGGCACTTACAGAAGCCTGCAGGCCCCTACAGAACCCTACAGGTCCATACAGAACCCCACAGGGCCCTACGGAACTTTACCAGCCACTACGGAACTCTACGGGCCCCTATGGAACCCTGCAGAACCCTCCAGAACCTTACAGAATCCCACAGACTCCTACAGACTGCTGCGGGCACTTTCACAACCCTACAGGCCCCTACGGAACACTGCCAGCCCCTACGGAAGGAACCCTACGGGCCCCTACAGAACACTACTGGCTCCTGCGGTACTCTACAGGCTTCTAGGGAACCTACGAAGCTCTACGGAACCCTATGGATCCTTACGGACCAGTACGGGCCCCTTCAGACTTCTGCGGGCGCTTACGGAAACCTACAGGACCCTACGGAACTGTACGAGACTCTACAGGCCCCTAGGGGACACTACAGGCCCCTACGGAACCGTACGAGACTCTACAGGCCCCTAGGAAACACCACAGGCCGCTACAGAACCCTACACAGCCCTCTGGAAACTTATGGCACCCTACAAGCTCCTACCAACCCCTGCGGGCACTTACACAACCCTACAGGCCCCTACGGAAATCTACGGGACTCCACGGGCCCCTAGGGAAGCCTACAGATTTCAACGGAACCCTACCAGCCCCTCTGGAACCCTACAGAATACTCCAGGACCCTTAGCAACACAACGGAACCTCACTAAAACCCTATGGGCTCCGTCAGAACACTGCAGGCGCCTACGGAACCCTACAGACCCCTACGGAATACTACCAGCCGCTACAGAAACCTATGGCCCCTATGGAACTCTACGGAACCTGACAGAAACACTGTGCGCCCCTACAGGCCCTTGCGGGCACTTGCAGAACTCTGCAGGATCCCACGGAACTTTATGGAACCCTACCAGCCCCTACGGAAGCCTAAAGACCCTTGCAGGCACTTACGGAACGGTACAGGGCCCTACGGAACTTTACCAGCCACTACGGAACTCTACGGGCCCCTACAGAATCCTGCAGAACCCTCCAGAACCTTACAGAATCCCACAGACTCCTACAGACTGCTGCGGGCACTTACACAACCCTACAGGCCCCTACGGAACACTGCCAGCCCCTACGGAAGGAACCTTACAGGCCCCTACAGAACACTACTGGCTCCTGCGGTACTCTACAGGCCTCTAGGGAACCTACGAAGCTCTACGGAACCCTATGGATCCTTACGGAACAGTACGGGCCCCTTCAGACCTCTGCGGGCGCTTATGGAAACCTATGGCCCCTACGGAACTCTACGGAACCTGACAGAAACACTGTGGGCCCCTACAGGCCCTTGCGGGCACTTGCAGAACTCTGCAGGAACCCACGGAACTTTATGGAACCCTACCAGCCCCTACGGAAGCCTAAAGACCCTTGCAGGCAGTTACGGAACGGTACAGGGCCCTAGGGAACGTTACCAGCCACTACGGAACTCTACGGGCCCCTACAGAACCCTGCAGAACCCTCCAGAACCTTACAGAATCCCACGGATTCCTACAGACTCCTGCGGGCACTTACTCAACCCTAGAGGACCCTACGGAACACTGCGAGCCCCTACGGAAGGAACCCTACGGGCCCCTACAGAACACTACTGGCTCCTGCGGTACTCTACAGGCTTCTAGGGAACCTACGAAGCTCTACGGAGCCCTATGGATCCTTACGGACCAGTACGGGCCCCTTCAGACTTCTGCGGGCGCTTATGGAAACCTACAGGACCCTACGGAACTGTACGAGACTCTAGAGGCCCCTAGGGGACACTACAGGCCCCTACGGAACCGTACGAGACTCTACAGGCCCCTAGGGAACACCACAGGCCCCTACGGAACCGTACGAGACTCTACAGGCCCCTAGGGAACACCACAGGCCCCTACGGAACCCTACACAACCCTCTGGAAACTTATGGCACCCTACAAGCTCCTACCAACCCCTGCGGGCACTTACACAACCCTACAGGCCCCTACAGAAATCTACGGGACTCCACGGGCCCCTAGGGAAGCCTACAGATTTCAACGGAACCCTACCAGCCCCTCTGGAACCCTACAGAATACTCCAGGACCCGACAGCACTCTACAAGACCCTTAGCAACACAACGGAACCTCACTAAAAACCTATGGGCTCCTACAGAACCCTACAGACCCCTACAAAACCCTACAGACACCTGCGGGCACTTACAGAAGCCTGCAGGCCCCTACAGAACCCTACAGGTCCATACAGAACCCCACAGGGCCCTACGGAACTTTACCAGCCACTACGGAACTCTACGGGCCCCTATGGAACCCTGCAGAACCCTCCAGAACCTTACAGAATCCCACAGACTCCTACAGACTGCTGCGGGCACTTTCACAACCCTACAGGCCCCTACGGAACACTGCCAGCCCCTACGGAAGGAACCCTACGGGCCCCTACAGAACACTACTGGCTCCTGCGGTACTCTACAGGCTTCTAGGGAACCTACGAAGCTCTACGGAACCCTATGGATCCTTACGGACCAGTACGGGCCCCTTCAGACTTCTGCGGGCGCTTACGGAAACCTACAGGACCCTACGGAACTGTACGAGACTCTACAGGCCCCTAGGGGACACTACAGGCCCCTACGGAACCGTACGAGACTCTACAGGCCCCTAGGAAACACCACAGGCCGCTACAGAACCCTACACAGCCCTCTGGAAACTTATGGCACCCTACAAGCTCCTACCAACCCCTGCGGGCACTTACACAACCCTACAGGCCCCTACGGAAATCTACGGGACTCCACGGGCCCCTAGGGAAGCCTACAGATTTCAACGGAACCCTACCAGCCCCTCTGGAACCCTACAGAATACTCCAGGACCCTTAGCAACACAACGGAACCTCACTAAAACCCTATGGGCTCCTACAGAACACTGCAGGCGCCTACGGAACCCTACAGACCCCTACGGAATACTACCAGCCGCTACAGAAACCTATGGCCCCTATGGAACTCTACGGAACCTGACAGAAACACTGTGCGCCCCTACAGGCCCTTGCGGGCACTTGCAGAACTCTGCAGGATCCCACGGAACTTTATGGAACCCTACCAGCCCCTACGGAAGCCTAAAGACCCTTGCAGGCACTTACGGAACGGTACAGGGCCCTACGGAACTTTACCAGCCACTACGGAACTCTACGGGCCCCTACAGAATCCTGCAGAACCCTCCAGAACCTTACAGAATCCCACAGACTCCTACAGACTGCTGCGGGCACTTACACAACCCTACAGGCCCCTACGGAACACTGCCAGCCCCTACGGAAGGAACCTTACAGGCCCCTACAGAACACTACTGGCTCCTGCGGTACTCTACAGGCCTCTAGGGAACCTACGAAGCTCTACGGAGCCCTATGGATCCTTACGGAACAGTACGGGCCCCTTCAGACCTCTGCGGGCGCTTATGGAAACCTACAGGACCCTACAGAACTGTACGAGACTCTACAGGCCCCTAGGGAACACTACAGGCCCCTACGGAACCGTACGAGACTCTACAGGCCCCTAGGGAACACCACAGGCCCCTACGGAACCGTACGAGACTCTACAGGCCCCTAGGGAACACCACAGGCCCCTACGGAACCCTACACAACCCTCTGGAAACTTATGGCACCCTACAAGCTCCTACCAACCCCTGCGGGCACTTACACAACCCTACAGGCCCCTACGGAAGTCTACGGGACTCCACGGGCCCCTAGGGAAGCCTACAGATTTCGACGGAACCCTACAAGCCCCTCTGGAACCCTACAGAATACTCCAGGACCCGACAGCACTCTACAAGATCCTTAGCAACACAACGGAACCTCACTAAAACCCTATGGGCTCCTACAGAACACTGCAGGTGCCTACGGAACCCTACAGACCCCTACGGAACCCTACAGACACCTGCGGGCACTTACAGAACCCTGCAGGCCCCTACAGAACCCTACAGGTCCATACAGAACCCCACAGGGCCCTACGGAACTTTACCAGCCACTACGGAACTCTACGGGCCCCTACGGAACACTGCAGAACCCTCCAGAACCTTACAGAATCCCACAGACTCCTACAGACTGCTGCGGGCACTTACACAACCCTACAGGCCCCTACGGAACACTGCCAGTCCCTACGGAAGGAACCTTACGGGCCCCTACAGAACACTACTGGCTCCTGCGGTACTCTACAGGCCTCTAGGGAACCTACGAAGCTCTACGGAACCCTATGGATCCTTACGGAACAGTACGGGCCCCTTCAGACCTCTGCGGGCGCTTATGGAAACCTATGGCCCCTACGGAACTCTACGGAACCTGACAGAAACACTGTGGGCCCCTACAGGCCCTTGCGGGCACTTGCAGAACTCTGCAGGAACCCACGGAACTTTATGGAACCCTACCAGCCCCTACGGAAGCCTAAAGACCCTTGCAGGCAGTTACGGAACGGTACAGGGCCCTAGGGAACGTTACCAGCCACTACGGAACTCTACGGGCCCCTACAGAACCCTGCAGAACCCTCCAGAACCTTACAGAATCCCACGGATTCCTACAGACTCCTGCGGGCACTTACTCAACCCTAGAGGACCCTACGGAACACTGCGAGCCCCTACGGAAGGAACCCTACGGGCCCCTACAGAACACTACTGGCTCCTGCGGTACTCTACAGGCTTCTAGGGAACCTACGAAGCTCTACGGAGCCCTATGGATCCTTACGGACCAGTACGGGCCCCTTCAGACTTCTGCGGGCGCTTATGGAAACCTACAGGACCCTACGGAACTGTACGAGACTCTAGAGGCCCCTAGGGGACACTACAGGCCCCTACGGAACCGTACGAGACTCTACAGGCCCCTAGGGAACACCACAGGCCCCTACGGAACCGTACGAGACTCTACAGGCCCCTAGGGAACACCACAGGCCCCTACGGAACCCTACACAACCCTCTGGAAACTTATGGCACCCTACAAGCTCCTACCAACCCCTGCGGGCACTTACACAACCCTACAGGCCCCTACAGAAATCTACGGGACTCCACGGGCCCCTAGGGAAGCCTACAGATTTCAACGGAACCCTACCAGCCCCTCTGGAACCCTACAGAATACTCCAGGACCCGACAGCACTCTACAAGACCCTTAGCAACACAACGGAACCTCACTAAAAACCTATGGGCTCCTACAGAACCCTACAGACCCCTACAAAACCCTACAGACACCTGCGGGCACTTACAGAAGCCTGCAGGCCCCTACAGAACCCTACAGGTCCATACAGAACCCCACAGGGCCCTACGGAACTTTACCAGCCACTACGGAACTCTACGGGCCCCTATGGAACCCTGCAGAACCCTCCAGAACCTTACAGAATCCCACAGACTCCTACAGACTGCTGCGGGCACTTTCACAACCCTACAGGCCCCTACGGAACACTGCCAGCCCCTACGGAAGGAACCCTACGGGCCCCTACAGAACACTACTGGCTCCTGCGGTACTCTACAGGCTTCTAGGGAACCTACGAAGCTCTACGGAACCCTATGGATCCTTACGGACCAGTACGGGCCCCTTCAGACTTCTGCGGGCGCTTACGGAAACCTACAGGACCCTACGGAACTGTACGAGACTCTACAGGCCCCTAGGGGACACTACAGGCCCCTACGGAACCGTACGAGACTCTACAGGCCCCTAGGGAACACCACAGGCCGCTACAGAACCCTACACAGCCCTCTGGAAACTTATGGCACCCTACAAGCTCCTACCAACCCCTGCGGGCACTTACACAACCCTACAGGCCCCTACGGAAATCTACGGGACTCCACGGGCCCCTAGGGAAGCCTACAGATTTCAACGGAACCCTACCAGCCCCTCTGGAACCCTACAGAATACTCCAGGACCCTTAGCAACACAACGGAACCTCACTAAAACCCTATGGGCTCCGTCAGAACACTGCAGGCGCCTACGGAACCCTACAGACCCCTACGGAATACTACCAGCCGCTACAGAAACCTATGGCCCCTATGGAACTCTACGGAACCTGACAGAAACACTGTGCGCCCCTACAGGCCCTTGCGGGCACTTGCAGAACTCTGCAGGATCCCACGGAACTTTATGGAACCCTACCAGCCCCTACGGAAGCCTAAAGACCCTTGCAGGCACTTACGGAACGGTACAGGGCCCTACGGAACTTTACCAGCCACTACGGAACTCTACGGGCCCCTACAGAATCCTGCAGAACCCTCCAGAACCTTACAGAATCCCACAGACTCCTACAGACTGCTGCGGGCACTTACACAACCCTACAGGCCCCTACGGAACACTGCCAGCCCCTACGGAAGGAACCTTACAGGCCCCTACAGAACACTACTGGCTCCTGCGGTACTCTACAGGCCTCTAGGGAACCTACGAAGCTCTACGGAGCCCTATGGATCCTTACGGAACAGTACGGGCCCCTTCAGACCTCTGCGGGCGCTTATGGAAACCTACAGGACCCTACAGAACTGTACGAGACTCTACAGGCCCCTAGGGAACACTACAGGCCCCTACGGAACCGTACGAGACTCTACAGGCCCCTAGGGAACACCACAGGCCCCTACGGAACCGTACGAGACTCTACAGGCCCCTAGGGAACACCACAGGCCCCTACGGAACCCTACACAACCCTCTGGAAACTTATGGCACCCTACAAGCTCCTACCAACCCCTGCGGGCACTTACACAACCCTACAGGCCCCTACGGAAATCTACGGGACTCCACGGGCCCCTAGGGAAGCCTACAGATTTCAACGGAACCCTACCAGCCCCTCTGGAACCCTACAGAATACTCCAGGACCCGACAGCACTCTACAAGACCCTTAGCAACACAACGGAACCTCACTAAAACCCTATGGGCTCCGTCAAAACACTGCAGGCGCCTACGGAACCCTACAGACCGCTACGGAATACTACCAGCCGCTACGGAAACCTATGGCCCCTATGGAACTCTACAGAACCTGACAGAAACACTGTGCGCCCCTACAGGCCCTTGCGGGCACTTGCAGAACTCTGCAGGAACCCATGGAACTTTATGGAACCCTACCAGCCCCTACGGAAGCCTAAAGACCCTTGCAGGCAGTTACGGAACGGTACAGGGCCCTACGGAACTTTACCAGCCACTACGGAACTCTACGGGCCCCTACAGAACCCTGCAGAACCCTCCAGAACCTTACAGAATCCCACAGACTCCTACAGACTGCTGCGGGCACTTACACAAACCTACAGGCCCCTCTTGAACACTGCCAGCCCCTACGAAAGGAACCTTACGGGCCCCTACAGAACACTACTGGCTCCTGCGGTACTCTACAGGCTTCTAGGGAACCTACGAAGCTCTACGGAACCCTATGGATCCTTACGGACCAGTACGGGCCCCTTCAGACTTCTGCGGGCGCTTACGGAAACCTACAGGACCCTACGGAACTGTACGAGACTCTACAGGCCCCTAGGGGACACTACAGGCCCCTACGGAACCGTACGAGACTCTACAGGCCCCTAGGGAACACCACAGGCCGCTACAGAACCCTACACAGCCCTCTGGAAACTTATGGCACCCTACAAGCTCCTACCAACCCCTGCGGGCACTTACACAACCCTACAGGCCCCTACGGAAATCTACGGGACTCCACGGGCCCCTAGGGAAGCCTACAGATTTCAACGGAACCCTACCAGCCCCTCTGGAACCCTACAGAATACTCCAGGACCCTTAGCAACACAACGGAACCTCACTAAAACCCTATGGGCTCCGTCAGAACACTGCAGGCGCCTACGGAACCCTACAGACCCCTACGGAATACTACCAGCCGCTACAGAAACCTATGGCCCCTATGGAACTCTACGGAACCTGACAGAAACACTGTGCGCCCCTACAGGCCCTTGCGGGCACTTGCAGAACTCTGCAGGATCCCACGGAACTTTATGGAACCCTACCAGCCCCTACGGAAGCCTAAAGACCCTTGCAGGCACTTACGGAACGGTACAGGGCCCTACGGAACTTTACCAGCCACTACGGAACTCTACGGGCCCCTACAGAATCCTGCAGAACCCTCCAGAACCTTACAGAATCCCACAGACTCCTACAGACTGCTGCGGGCACTTACACAACCCTACAGGCCCCTACGGAACACTGCCAGCCCCTACGGAAGGAACCTTACAGGCCCCTACAGAACACTACTGGCTCCTGCGGTACTCTACAGGCCTCTAGGGAACCTACGAAGCTCTACGGAGCCCTATGGATCCTTACGGAACAGTACGGGCCCCTTCAGACCTCTGCGGGCGCTTATGGAAACCTACAGGACCCTACAGAACTGTACGAGACTCTAGAGGCCCCTAGGGAACACTACAGGCCCCTACGGAACCGTACGAGACTCTACAGGCCCCTAGGGAACACCACAGGCCCCTACGGAACCGTACGAGACTCTACAGGCCCCTAGGGAACACCACAGGCCCCTACGGAACCCTACACAACCCTCTGGAAACTTATGGCACCCTACAAGCTCCTACCAACCCCTGCGGGCACTTACACAACCCTACAGGCCCCTACGGAAATCTACGGGACTCCACGGGCCCCTAGGGAAGCCTACAGATTTCAACGGAACCCTACGAGCCCCTCTGGAACCCTACAGAATACTCCAGGACCCGACAGCACTCTACAAGACCCTTAGCAACACAACGGAACCTCACTAAAACCCTATGGGCTCCGTCAAAACACTGCAGGCGCCTACGGAACCCTACAGACCGCTACGGAATACTACCAGCCGCTACGGAAACCTATGGCCCCTATGGAACTCTACAGAACCTGACAGAAACACTGTGCGCCCCTACAGGCCCTTGCGGGCACTTGCAGAACTCTGCAGGAACCCATGGAACTTTATGGAACCCTACCAGCCCCTACGGAAGCCTAAAGACCCTTGCAGGCAGTTACGGAACGGTACAGGGCCCTACGGAACTTTACCAGCCACTACGGAACTCTACGGGCCCCTACAGAACCCTGCAGAACCCTCCAGAACCTTACAGAATCCCACAGACTCCTACAGACTGCTGCGGGCACTTACACAAACCTACAGGCCCCTCTTGAACACTGCCAGCCCCTACGAAAGGAACCTTACGGGCCCCTACAGAACACTACTGGCTCCTGCGGTACTCTACAGGCCTCTAGGGAACCTACGAAGCTCTACGGAACCCTATGGATCCTTACGGAACAGTACGGGCCCCTTCAGACCTCTGCGGGCGCTTATGGAAACCTACAGGACCCTACGGAACTGTACGAGACTCTAGAGGCCCCTAGGGAACACTACAGGCCCCTACGGAACCGTATGAGACTCTACAGGCCCCTAGGGAACACCACAGGCCGCTACGGAACCCTACACAACCCTCTGGAAACTTATGGCACCCTACAAGCTCCTACCAACCCCTGCGGGCACTTACACAACCCTACAGGCCCCTACGGAAATCTACGGGACTCCACGGGCCCCTAGGGAAGCCTACAGATTTCAACGGAACCCTACGAGCCCCTCTGGAACCCTACAGAATACTCCAGGACCCGACAGAACTCTACAAGACCCTTAGCAACACAACAGAACCTCACTAAAACCCTATGGGCTCCTACAGAGCACTGCAGGGGCCTACGGAACCCTACAGACCCCTACGGAATACTACCAGCCGCTACGGAAACCTATGGCCCCTACGGAACTCTACGGAACCTGACAGAAACACTGTGCGCCCCTACAGGCCCTTGCGGGCACTTGCAGAACTCTGCAGGAACCCACGGAACTTTATGGAACCCTACCAGCCCCTACGGAAGCCTAAAGACCCTTGCAGGCAGTTACGGAACGGTACAGGGCCCTAGGGAACGTTACCAGCCACTACGGAACTCTACGGGCCCCTAGGGAACCCTGCAGAACCCTCCAGAACCTTACAGAATCCCACGGATTCCTACAGACTCCTGCGGGCACTTACACAACCCTAGAGGACCCTACGGAACACTGCCAGCCCCTACGGAAGGAACCTTACGGGCCCCTACAGAACACTACTGGCTCCTGCGGTACTCTACAGGCCTCTAGGGAACCTACGAAGCTCTACGGAACCCTATGGATCCTTACGGAACAGTACGGGCCCCTTCAGACCTCTGCGGGAGCTTATGGAAACCTACAGGACCCTACGGAACTGTACGAGACTCTACAGGCCCCTAGGGAACACTACAGGCCCCTACGGAACCGTATGAGACTCTACAGGCCCCTAGGGAACACCACAGGCCCCTACGGAACCGTATGAGAGTCCACGGGCCCCTAGGGAAGCCTACAGATTTCAACGGAACCCTACGAGCCCCTCTGGAACCCTACAGAATACTCCAGGACCCGACAGAACTCTACAAGACCCTTAGCAACACAACGGAACCTCACTAAAACCCTATGGGCTCCTACAGAACACTGCAGGTGCCTACAGAACCCTACAGACCCCTACGGAATACTACCAGCCGCTACGGAAACCTATGGCCCCTACGGAACTCTACGGAACCTGACAGAAACACTGTGCGCCCCTACAGGCCCTTGCGGGCACTTGCAGAACTCTGCAGGAACCCACGGAACTTTATGGAACCCTACCAGCCCCTACGGAAGCCTAAAGACCCTTGCAGGCAGTTATGGAACGGTACAGGGCCCTAGGGAACTTTACCAGCCACTACGGAACTCTACGGGCCCCTACGGAACCCTGCAGAACCCTCCAGAACCTTACAGAATCCCACGGATTCCTACAGACTCCTGCGGGCACTTACTCAACCCTAGAGGACCCTACGGAACACTGCCAGCCCCTACGGAAGGAACCCTACGGGCCCCTACAGAACACTACTGGCTCCTGCGGTACTCTACAGGCTTCTAGGGAACCTACGAAGCTCTACGGAACCCTATGGATCCTTACGGACCAGTACGGGCCCCTTCAGACTTCTGCGGGCGCTTATGGAAACCTACAGGACCCTACGGAACTGTACGAGACTCTAGAGGCCCCTAGGGGACACTACAGGCCCCTACGGAACCGTACGAGACTCTACAGGACCCTAGGGAACACCACAGGCCCCTACGGAACCGTACGAGACTCTACAGGCCCCTAGGGAACACCACAGGCCCCTACGGAACCTTACACTACCCTCTGGAAACTTATGGAACCCTACAAGCTCCTACCAACCCCTGCGGGCACTTACACAACCCTACAGGCCCCTACGGAAATCTACGGGACTCCACGGGCCCCTAGGGAAGCCTACAGATTTCAACGAAACCCTACCAGCCCCTCTGGAACCCTACAGAATACTCCAGGACCCGACAGCACTCTACAAGATCCTTAGCAACACAACGGACCCTCACTAAAACCCTATGGGCTCCTACAGAACACTGCAGGTGCCTACAGAACCCTACAGACCCCTACGGAACCCTACAGACACCTGTGGGCACTTACAGAACCCTGCAGGCCCCTACAGAACCCTACAGGTCCATACAGAACCCCACAGGGCCCTACGGAACTTTACCAGCCACTACGGAACTCTACGGGCCCCTACAGAACCCTGCAGAACCCTCCAGAACCTTACAGAATCCCACAGACTCCTACAGACTCCTGCGGGCACTTACACAACCCTACAGGCCCCTACGGAACACTGCCAGCCCCTACGGAAGGAACCTTACGGGCCCCTACAGAACACTACTGGCTCCTGCGGTACTCTACAGGCCTCTAGGGAACCTACGAAGCTCTACGGAGCCCTATGGATCCTTACGGAACAGTACGGGCCCCTTCAGACCTCTGCGGGCGCTTATGGAAACCTACAGGACCCTACGGAACTGTACGAGACTCTAGAGGCCCCTAGGGGACACTACAGGCCCCTACAGAACCGTACGAGACTCTACAGGCCCCTAGGGAACACCACAGGCCCCTACGGAACCGTACGAGACTCTACAGGCCCCTAGGGAACACCACAGGCCCCTACGGAACCCTACACAACCCTCTGGAAACTTATGGCACCCTACAAGCTCCTACCAACCCCTGCGGGCACTTACACAACCCTACAGGCCCTTACGGAAATCTACGGGACTCCACGGGCCCCTAGGGAAGCCTACAGATTTCAACGGAACCCTACGAGCCCCTCTGGAACCCTACAGAATACTCCAGGACCCGACAGCACTCTACAAGACCCTTAGCAACACAACGGAACCTCACTAAAACCCTATGGGCTCCTACAGAACACTGCAGGTGCCTACGGAACCCTACAGACCCCTACGGAATACTACCAGCCGCTACGGAAACCTATGGCCCCTATGGAACTCTACAGAACCTGACAGAAACACTGTGCGCCCCTACAGGCCCTTGCGGGCACTTGCAGAACTCTACAGGAACCCACGGAACTTTATGGAACCCTACCAGCCCCTACGGAAGCCTAAAGACCCTTGCAGGCAGTTACGGAACGGTACAGGGCCCTACGGAACTTTACCAGCCACTACGGAACTCTACGGGCCCCTACAGAACCCTGCAGAACCCTCCAGAACCTTACAGAATCCCACAGACTCCTACAGACTGCTGCGGGCACTTACACAACCCTACAGGCCCCTACGGAACACTGCCAGCCCCTACGGAAGGAACCTTACGGGCCCCTACAGAACACTACTGGCTCCTGCGGTACTCTACAGGCCTCTAGGGAACCTACGAAGCTCTACGGAACCCTATGGATCCTTACGGAACAGTACGGGCCCCTTCAGACCTCTGCGGGCGCTTATGGAAACCTACAGGACCCTACGGAACTGTACGAGACTCTAGAGGCCCCTAGGGAACACTACAGGCCCCTACGGAACCGTACGAGACTCTACAGGCCCTTAGGGAACACCACAGGCCCCTACGGAACCGTACGAGACTCTACAGGCCCCTAGGGAACACCACAGGCCCCTACGGATCCCTACACTACCCTCTGGAAACTTATGGAACCCTACAAGCTCCTACCAACCCCTGCGGGCACTTACACAACCCTACAGGCCCCTACGGAAATCTACGGGACTCCACGGGCCCCTAGGGAAGCCTACAGATTTCGACGGAACCCTACGAGCCCCTCTGGAACCCTACAGAATACTCCAGGACCCGACAGCACTCTACAAGATCCTTAGCAACACAACGGAACCTCACTAAAACCCTATGGGCTCCTACAGAACACTGCAGGTGCCTACAGAACCCTACAGACCCCTACGGAACCCTACAGACACCTGCGGGCACTTACAGAACCCTGCAGGCCCCTACAGAACCCTACAGGTCCATACAGAACCCCACAGGGCCCTACGGAACTTTACCAGCCACTACGGAACTCTACGGGCCCCTACAGAACCCTGCAGAACCCTCCAGAACCTTACAGAATCCCACAGACTCCTACAGACTGCTGCGGGCACTTACACAACCCTACAGGCCCCTACGGAACACTGCCAGCCCCTACGGAAGGAACCTTACGGGCCCCTACAGAACACTACTGGCTCCTGCGGTACTCTACAGGCCTCTAGGGAACCTACGAAGATCTACGGAGGCCTATGGATCCTTACGGAACAGTACGGGCCCCTTCAGACCTCTGCGGACGCTTATGGAAACCTACAGGACCCTACGGAACTGTACGAGACTCTAGAGGCCCCTAGGGAACACTACAGGCCCCTACAGAACCGTACGAGACTCTACAGGCCCCTAGGGAACACCACAGGCCCCTACGGAACCGTACGAGACTCTACAGGCCCCTAGGGAACACCACAGGCCCCTACGGAACCCTACACAACCCTCTGGAAACTTATGGCACCCTACAAGCTCCTACCAACCCCTGCGGGCACTTACACAACCCTACAGGCCCCTACAGAAATCTACGGGACTCCACGGGCCCCTAGGGAAGCCTACAGATTTCAACGGAACCCTACCAGCCCCTCTGGAACCCTACAGAATACTCCAGGACCCGACAGCACTCTACAAGACCCTTAGCAACACAACGGAACCTCACTAAAACCCTATGGGCTCCTACAGAACACTGCAGGTACCTACGGAACCCTACAGACCCCTACGGAATACTACCAGCCGCTACGGAAACCTATGGCCCCTGCGGAACTCTACGGAACATGACAGAAACACTGTGCGCCCCTACAGGCCCTTGCGGGCACTTGCAGAACTCTGCAGGAACCCACGGAACTTTATGGAACCCTACCAGCCCCTACGGAAGCCTCAAGACCCTTGCAGGCAGTTACGGAACGGTACAGGGCCCTAGGGAACTTTACCAGCCACTACGGAACTCTACGGGCCCCTACAGAATCCTGCAGAACCCTCCAGAACCTTACAGAATCCCACGGATTCCTACAGACTCCTGCGGGCACTTACTCAACCCTAGAGGACCCTACGGAACACTGCCAGCCCCTATGGAAGGAACCCTACGGGCCCCTACAGAACACTACTGGCTCCTGCGGTACTCTACAGGCCTCTAGGGAACCTACGAAGCTCTACGGAGCCCTATGGATCCTTACGGAACAGTACGGGCCCCTTCAGACCTCTGCGGGCGCTTATGGAAACCTACAGGACCCTACGGAACTGTACGAGACTCTACAGGCCCTTAGGGAACACCACAGGCCCCTACGGAACCGTACGAGACTCTACAGGCCCCTAGGGAACACCACAGGCCCCTACGGATCCCTACACTACCCTCTGGAAACTTATGGAACCCTACAAGCTCCTACCAACCCCTGCGGGCACTTACACAACCCTACAGGCCCCTACGGAAATCTACGGGACTCCACGGGCCCCTAGGGAAGCCTACAGATTTCAACGGAACCCTACGAGCCCCTCTGGAACCCTACAGAATACTCCAGGACCCGACAGCACTCTACAAGACCCTTAGCAACACAACGGAACCTCACTAAAACCCTATGGGCTCCGTCAGAACACTGCAGGCGCCTACGGAACCCTACAGACCCCTACGGAATACTACCAGCCGCTACGGAAACCTATGGCCCCTATGGAACTCTACGGAACCTGACAGAAACACTGTGCGCCCCTACAGGCCCTTGCGGAGACTTGCAGAACTCTGCAGGAACCCACGGAACTTTATGGAACCCTACCAGCCCCTACGGAAGCCTAAAGACCCTTGCAGGCAGTTACGGAACGGTACAGGGCCCTAGGGAACTTTACCAGCCACTACGGAACTCTACGGGCCCCTACGGAACCCTGCAGAACCCTCCGGAACCTTACAGAATCCCACGGACTCCTACAGACTCCTGCGGGCACTTACACAACCCTAGAGGCCCTTACGGAACACTGCCAGCCCCTACGGAAGGAACCCTACGGGCCCCTAAAGAACACTACTGGCTCCTGCGGTACTCTACAGGCCTCTAGGGAACCTACGAAGCTCTACGGAGCCCTGTAGATCCTTACGGAACAGTACGGGCCCCTTCAGACCTCTGCAGGCGCTTATGGAAACCTACAGGACCCTACGGAACTGCACGAGACTCTACAGGCCTCTAGGGAACACCACAGGCCCCTACAGAACCGTACGAGACTCTACAGGCCCTTAGGGAACACCACAGGCCCCTACGGAACCGTACGAGACTCTCCAGGCCCCTAGGGAACCCTACAGATTTCGACGGAACCCTACGAGCCCCTCTGGAACCCTACAGAATACTCCAGGACGCGACAGCACTCTACAAGACCCTTAGCAACACAACGGAACCTCACTAAAACCCTATGGGCTCCTACAGAACACTGCAGGTGCCTACGGAACCCTACAGACCCCTACGGAACCCTACAGACACCTGCAGGCACTTACAGAACCCTGCAGGCCCCTACGGAACCCTACAGGTCCATACAGAACCCCACAGGGCCCTACGGAACTTTACCAGCCACTACGGAACTCTACGGGCCCCTACGGAACCCTGCAGAACCCTACGGAACCTTACAGAATCCCACAGACTCCTACAGACTCCTGCGGGCACTTACACAACCCTAGAGGCCCCTACGGAACACTGCCAGCCCCTGTGGAAGGAACCCTACGGGCCCCTACAGAACACTACTGGCTCCTGCGGTACTCTACAGGCCTCTAGGGAACCTACGAAGCTCTACGGAGCCCTGTAGATACTTACGGAACAGTACGGGCCCCTTCAGACCTCTGCAGGCGCTTATGGAAACCTACAGGACCCTACGGAACTGCACGAGACTCTACAGGCCTCTAGGGAACACCACAGGCCCCTACGGAACCGTACGAGATTCTACAGGCCCTTAGGGAACACCACAGGCCCCAACGGAACCGTACGAGACTCTCCAGGCCCCTAGGGAACCCTACAGATTTCGACGGAACCCTACGAGCCCCTCTGGAACCCTACAGAATACTCCAGCACCCGACAGCACTCTACAAGACCCTTAGCAACACAACGGAACCCCACTAAAACCCTATGGGCTCCTACAGAACACTGCAGGTGCCTACGGAACCCTACAGACCCCTACGGAACCCTACAGACACCTGCAGGCACTTACAGAACCCTGCAGGCCCCTACGGAACCCTACAGGTCCATACAGAACCCCACAGGGCCCTACGGAACTTTACCAGCCACTACGGAACTCTACGGGCCCCTACGGAACCCTGCAGAACCCTCCGGAACCTTACAGAATCCCAGGGATTCCTACAGACTCCTGCGGGCACTTACACAACCCTAGAGGCCCCTACGGAACACTGCCAGCCCCTACGGAAGGAACCCTACGGGCCCCTACAGAACACTACTGGCTCCTGCGGTACTCTACAGGCCTCTAGGAAACCTACGAAGCTCTACGGAGCCCTATGGATCCTTACGGAACAATAAGGGCCCCTTCAGACCTCTGCGGGCGCTTATGGAAACCTAAAGACCCTACGGAACTGTACGAGACTCTAGAGGCCCCTAGGGAACACTACAGGCCCCTACGGAACCGTACGAGACTCTACAGGCTCCTAGGGAACACCACAGGCCCCTACAGAACCCTACACAACCCTCTGGAAACTTATGGAACCCTACAAGCTCCTACCAGCCCCTGCGGGCACTTAAACAACCCTACAGGCCCCTACGGAAATCTACGGGACTCTACGGGCCCCTAGGGAACCCTACAGATTTTGACGGAACCCTACGAGCCCCTCTGGAACCCTACAGAATACTCCAGGACCCGACAGCACTCTACAAGACCCTTAGCAACACAACGGAACCTCACTAAAACCCTATGGGCTCCTACAGAACACTGCAGGTGCCGACGGAACCCTACAGACCCCTACGGAATACTACCAGACACTACGGAACCTATGGCCCCTATGGAACTCTACGGAACCTGACAGAAACACTGTGCGCCTCTACAGGCCCTTCCGTCCACTTGCAGAACTCTGCAGGAACCCACGGATCTTTATGGAACCGTACCAGCCCCTACGGAAGCCTAAAGACCCTTGCAGGCAGTTACGGAACGGTACAGGGCCCTACAGAACTTTACCAGCCACTACGGAACTCTATGGGCCCCTACGGAACCCTGCAGAACCCTCCGGAACCTTACAGAATCCCACGGACTCCTACAGACTCCTGCGGGCACTTACACAACCCTAGAGGCCCTTACGGAACACTGCCAGCCCCTACGGAAGGAACCCTACGGGCCCCTACAGAACACTACTGGCTCCTGCGGTACTCTACAGGCCTCTAGGGAACCTACGAAGCTCTACGGAGCCCTGTAGATCCTTACAGAACAGTACGGGCCCCTTCAGACCTCTGCGGGCGCTTATGGAAACCTACAGGACCCTATGGAACTGTACGAGATTCTACAGGCCTCTAGGGAACACCACAGGCCCCTACGGAACCGTACGAGACTCTACAGGCCCCTAGGGAACACCACAGGCCCCTACGGAACCGTACGAGACTCTCCAGGCCCCTAGGGAACACCACCGGCCCCTACGGAACCCTACACAACCCTCTGGAAATTTATGGAACCCTACAAGCTCCTACCAACCCCTGCGGGCACTTACACAACCCTACAGGCCCCTACGGAAATCTACGGGACTCTACAGGTCCCTAGGGAACCCTACAGATTTTGACGGAACCCTACGAGCCCCTCTGGAACCCTACAGAATACTCCAGGACCCGACAGCACTCCACAAGACCCTTAGCAACACAACGGAACCTCACTAAAACCCTATGGGCTCCTACAGAACACTGCAGGTGCCTACGGAACCCTACAGACCCCTACGGAACCCTACAGACACCTGCAGGCACTTACAGAACCCTGCAGGCCCCTACGGAACCCTACAGGTCCATACAGAACCCCACAGGGCCCTACGGAACTTTACCAGCCACTACGGAACTCTACGGGCCCCTACGGAACCCTGCAGAACCCTCCGGAACCTTACAGAATCCCACAGACTCCTACAGACTCCTGCGGGCACTTACTCAACCCTAGAGGCCCCTACGGAACACTGCCAGCCCCTGTGGAAGGAACCCTACGGGCCCCTACAGAACACTACTGGCTCCTGCGGTACTCTACAGGCCTCTAGGGAACCTACGAAGCTCTACGGAGCCCTATGGATCCTTACGGAGCAGTACAAGCCCCTTCAGACCTCTGCGGGCGCTTATGGAAACCTACAGGACCCTACGGAACTGCACGAGACTCTACAGGCCCCTAGGGAACACTACAGGCCCCTACGGAACCGTACGAGACTCTACAGGCTCCTAGGGAACACCACAGGCCTCTACGGAAGCCTACACAACCCTCCGGAAACATATGGCACCCTACAAGCTCCTACCAAACCCTGCGGGCACTTACTCAACCCTAGAGGCCCCTACGGAACACTGCCAGCCCCTGTGGAAGGAACCCTACGGGCCCCTACAGAACACTACTGGCTCCTGCGGTACTCTACAGGCCTCTAGGGAACCTATGAAGCTCTACGGAGCCCTATGGATCCTTACGGAACAGTACGGGCCCCTTCAGACCTCTGCGGGCGCTTATGGAAACCTACAGGACCCTATGGAACTGTACGAGACTCTACAGGCCCCTAGGGAACATCACAGGCCCCTACGGAACCGTACGAGACTCTACAGGCCCCTAGGGAACACCACAGGCCCCTACGGAACCCTACACAACCCTCTGGAAATTTATGGAACCCTACAAGCTCCTACCAACCCCTGCGGGCACTTACACAACCCTACAGACCCCTACGGAAATCTACGGGACTCTACGGGCCCCTAGGGAAGCCTACAGATTTCGACGGAACCCTACGAGCCCCTCTGGAACCCTACAGAATACTCCAGCACCCGACAGCACTCTACAAGACCCTTAGCAACACAACGGAACCTCACTAAAACCCTAACGGCTCCTACAGAACACTGCAGGTGCCTACGGAACCCTACAGACCCCTACGGAACCCTACAGACACCTGCAGGCACTTACAGAACCCTGCAGGCCCCTACGGAACCCTACAGGTCCATACAGAACCCCACAGGGCCCTACGGAACTTTACCAGCCACTACGGAACTCTACGGGCCCCTACGGAACCCTGCAGAACCCTCCAGAACCTTACAGAATCCCACAGACTCCTACAGACTCCTGCGGGCACTTACACAACCCTAGAGGCCCCTACGGAACACTGCCAGCCCCTGTGGAAGGAACCCTACGGGCCCCTACAGAACACTACTGGCTCCTGCGGTACTCTACAGGCCTCTAGGGAACCTACAAAGCTCTACGGAGCCCTGTAGATCCTTACGGAACAGTACGGGCCCCTTCAGACCTCTGCAGGCGCTTATGGAAACCTACAGGACCCTACGGAACTGCACGAGACTCTACAGGCCTCTAGGGAACACCACAGGCCCCTACGGAACCGTACGAGACTCTACAGGCCCTTAGGGAACACCACAGGCCCCTACGGAACCGTACGAGACTCTCCAGGCCCCTAGGGAACCCTACAGATTTCGACGGAACCCTACGAGCCCCTCTGGAACCCTACAGAATACTCCAGGACCCGACAGCACTCTACAAGACCCTTAGCAACACAACGGAACCCCACTAAAACCCTATGGGCTCCTACAGAACACTACAGGTGCCTACGGAACCCTACAGACCCCTACGGAACCCTACAGACACCTGCAGGCACTTACAGAACCCTGCAGGCCCCTACGGAACACTGCCAGCCCCTGTGGAAGGAACCCTACGGGCCCCTACAGAACACTACTGGCTCCTGCGGTACTCTACAGGCCTCTAGGGAACCTACGAAGCTCTACGGAGCCCTGTAGATCCTTACGGAACAGTACGGGCCCCTTCAGACCTCTGCAGGTGCTTATGGAAACCTACAGGACCCTACGGAACTGCACGAGACTCTACAGGCCTCTAGGGAACACCACAGGCCCCTACGGAACCGTACCGGACTCTCCAGGCCCCTACGGAACCCTACAGATTTCGACGGAACCCTACGAGCCCCTCTGGAACCCTACAGAATACTCCAGGACGCGACAGCACTCTACAAGACCCTTAGCAACACAACGGAACCTCACTAAAACCCTATGGGCTCCTACAGAACACTGCAGGTGCCTACGGAACCCTACAGACCCCTACGGAACCCTACAGACACCTGCAGGCACTTACAGAACCCTGCAGGCCCCTACGGAACCCTACAGGTCCATACAGAACCCCACAGGGCCCTACGGAACTTTACCAGCCACTACGGAACTCTACGGGCCCCTACGGAACCCTGCAGAACCCTCCGGAACCTTACAGAATCCCACAGACTCCTACAGACTCCTGCGGGCACTTACACAACCCTAGAGGCCCCTACGGAACACTGCCAGCCCCTGTGGAAGGAACCCTACGGGCCCCTACAGAACACTACTGGCTCCTGCGGTACTCTACAGGCCTCTAGGGAACCTACGAAGCTCTACGGAGCCCTGTAGATCCTTACGGAACAGTACGGGCCCCTTCAGACCTCTGCAGGCGCTTATGGAAACCTACAGGACCCTACGGAACTGCACGAGACTCTACAGGCCTCTAGGGAACACCACAGGCCCCTACGGAACCGTATGAGACTCTACAGGCCCTTAGGGAACACCACAGGCCCCTACGGAACCGTACGAGACTCTCCAGGCCCCTAGTGAACCCTACAGATTTCGACGGAACCCTTCGAGCCCCTCTGGAACCCTACAGAATACTCCAGGACCCGACAGCACTCTACAAGACCCTTAGCAACACAACGGAACCTCACTAAAACCCTATGGGCTCCTACAGAACACTGCAGGTGCCTACGGAACCCTACAGACCCCTACGGAACCCTACAGACACCTGCAGGCACTTACAGAACCCTGCAGGCCCCTACGGAACCCTACAGGTCCATACAGAACCCCACAGGGCCCTACGGAACTTTACCAGCCACTACGGAACTCTACGGGCCCCTACGGAACCCTGCAGAACCCTCCAGAACCTTACAGAATCCCACAGACTCCTACAGACTCCTGCGGGCACTTACACAACCCTAGAGGCCCCTACGGAACACTGCCAGCCCCTACGGAAGGAACCCTACGGGCCCCTACAGAACACTACTGGCTCCTACGGTACTCTACAGGCCTCTAGGAAACCTACGAAGCTCTACGGAGCCCTATGGATCCTTACGGAACAATACGGGCCCCTTCAGACCTCTGCGGGCGCTTATGGAAACCTACAGGACCCTACGGAACTGCACGAGACTCTACAGGCCCCTAGGGAACACTACAGGCCCCTACGGAACCGTACGAGACTCTACAGGCTCCTAGGGAACACCACAGGCCCCTACGGAACCCTACACAACCCTCTGGAAACTTATGGAACCCTACAAGCTCCTACCAGCCCCTGCGGGCACTTACACAACCCTACAGGCCCCTACGGAAATCTACGGGACTCTACGGGCCCCTAGGGAAGCCTACAGATTTTGACGGAACCCTACGAGCCCCTCTGGAACCCTACAGAATACTCCAGGACCCGACAGCACTCTACAAGACCCTTAGCAACACAACGGAACCTCACTAAAACCCTATGGGCTCCTACAGAACACTGCAGGTGCCTACGGAACCCTACAGACCCCTACGGAATACTACCAGACACTACGGAACCTATGGCCCCTATGGAACTCTACGGAACCTGACAGAAACACTGTGGGCCCCTACAGGCCCTTGCGGGCACTTGCAGAACTCTGCAGGAACCCACGGAACTTTATGGAACCCTACCAGCCCCTACGGAAGCCTAAAGACCCTTGCAGGCAGTTACGGAACGGTACAGGGCCCTACAGAACTTTACCAGCCACTACGGAACTCTATGGGCCCCTACGGTACCCTGCAGAACCCTCCGGAACCTTACAGAATCCCACGGACTCCTACAGACTCCTGCGGGCACTTACACAACCCTAGAGGCCCTTACGGAACACTGCCAGCCCCTACGGAAGGAACCCTACGGGCCCCTACAGAACACTACTGGCTCCTGCGGTACTCTACAGGCCTCTAGGGAACCTACGAAGCTCTACGGAGCCCTGTAGATCCTTACGGAACAGTATGGGCCCCTTCAGACCTCTGCAGGCGCTTATGGAAACCTACAGGACCCTACAGAACCGTACGAGACTCTACAGGCCCTTAGGGAACACTACAGGCCCCTACGGAACCGTACGAGACTCTACAGGCTCCTAGGGAACACCACAGGCCTCTACGGAAGCCTACACAACCCTCCGGAAACATATGGCACCCTACAAGCTCCTACCAACCCCTGCGGGCACTTACTCAACCCTAGAGGACCCTACGGAACACTGCCAGCCCCTGTGGAAGGAACCCTACGGGCCCCTACAGAACACTACTGGCTCCTGCGGTACTCTACAGGCCTCTAGGGAACCTACGAAGCTCTACGGAGCCCTATGGATCCTTACGGAACAGTACAAGCCCCTTCAGACCTCTGCGGGCGCTTATGGAAACCTACAGGACCCTATGGAACTGTACGAGACTCTACAGGCCCCTAGGGAACATCACAGGCCCCTACGGAACCGTACGAGACTCTACAGGCCCCTAGGGAACACCACAGGCCCCTACGGAACCCTACACAACCCTCTGGAAACTTATGGAACCCTACAAGCTCCTACCAACCCCTGCGGGCACTTACACAACCCTACAGGCCCCTACGGAAATCTACGCGACTCTACGGACCCCTAGGGAAGCCTACAGATTTCGACGGAACCCTACGAGCCCCTCTGGAACCCTACAGAATACTCCAGGACCCGACAGCACTCCACAAGACCCTTAGCAACACAACGGAACCTCACTAAAACCCTATGGGCTCCTACAGAACACTGCAGGTGCCTACGGAACCCTACAGACCCCTACGGAACCCTACAGACACCTGCAGGCACTTACAGAACCCTGCAGGCCCCTACGGAACCCTACAGGTCCATACAGAACCCCACAGGGCCCTACGGAACTTTACCAGCCACTACGGAACTCTACGGGCCCCTACGGAACCCTGCAGAACCCTACGGAACCTTACAGAATCCCACAGACTCCTACAGACTCCTGCGGGCACTTACACAACCCTACAGGCCCCTACGGAACACTGCCAGCCCCTGTGGAAGGAACCCTACGGGCCCCTACAGAACACTACTGGCTCCTGCGGTACTCTACAGGCCTCTAGGGAACCTACAAAGCTCTACGGAGCCCTGTAGATCCTTACGGAACAGTACGGGCCCCTTCAGACCTCTGCAGGCGCTTATGGAAACCTACAGGACCCTACGGAACTGCACGAGACTCTACAGGCCTCTAGGGAACACCACAGGCCCCTACGGAACCGTATGAGACTCTACAGGCCCTTAGGGAACACCACAGGCCCCTACGGAACCGTACGAGACTCTCCAGGCCCCTAGTGAACCCTACAGATTTCGACGGAACCCTTCGAGCCCCTCTGGAACCCTACAGAATACTCCAGGACCCGACAGCACTCTACAAGACCCTTAGCAACACAACGGAACCTCACTAAAACCCTATGGGCTCCTACAGAACACTGCAGGTGCCTACGGAACCCTACAGACCCCTACGGAACCCTACAGACACCTGCAGGCACTTACAGAACCCTGCAGGCCCCTACGGAACCCTACAGGTCCATACAGAACCCCACAGGGCCCTACGGAACTTTACCAGCCACTACGGAACTCTACGGGCCCCTACGGAACCCTGCAGAACCCTCCAGAACCTTACAGAATCCCACAGACTCCTACAGACTCCTGCGGGCACTTACACAACCCTAGAGGCCCCTACGGAACACTGCCAGCCCCTACGGAAGGAACCCTACGGGCCCCTACAGAACACTACTGGCTCCTACGGTACTCTACAGGCCTCTAGGAAACCTACGAAGCTCTACGGAGCCCTATGGATCCTTACGGAACAATACGGGCCCCTTCAGACCTCTGCGGGCGCTTATGGAAACCTACAGGCCCCTACGGAACTGCACGAGACTCTACAGGCCCCTAGGGAACACTACAGGCCCCTACGGAACCGTACGAGACTCTACAGGCTCCTAGGGAACACCACAGGCCCCTACGGAACCCTACACAACCCTCTGGAAACTTATGGAACCCTACAAGCTCCTACCAGCCCCTGCGGGCACTTACACAACCCTACAGGCCCCTACGGAAATCTACGGGACTCTACGGGCCCCTAGGGAAGCCTACAGATTTTGACGGAACCCTACGAGCCCCTCTGGAACCCTACAGAATACTCCAGGACCCGACAGCACTCTACAAGACCCTTAGCAACACAACGGAACCTCACTAAAACCCTATGGGCTCCTACAGAACACTGCAGGTGCCTACGGAACCCTACAGACCCCTACGGAATACTACCAGACACTACGGAACCTATGGCCCCTATGGAACTCTACGGAACCTGACAGAAACACTGTGCGCCCCTACAGGCCCTTCTGGGCACTTGCAGAACTCTGCAGGAACCCATGGATCTTTATGGAACCGTACCAGCCCCTACGGAAGCCTAAAGACCCTTGCAGGCAGTTACGGAACGGTACAGGGCCCTACAGAACTTTACCAGCCACTACGGAACTCTATGGGCCCCTACGGAACCCTGCAGAACCCTCCAGAACCTTACAGAATCCCACAGACTCCTACAGACTCCTGCGGGCACTTACACAACCCTAGAGGCCCTTACGGAACACTGCCAGCCCCTACGGAAGGAACCCTACGGGCCCCTACAGAACACTACTGGCTCCTGCGGTACTCTACAGGCCTCTAGGGAACCTACGAAGCTCTACGGAGCCCTGTAGATCCTTACGGAACAGTACGGGCCCCTTCAGACCTCTGCAGGGGCTTATGGAAACCTGCAGGACCCTACGGAACTGCACGAGACTCTACAGGCCTCTAGGGAACACCACAGGCCCCTACAGAACCGTACGAGACTCTACAGGCCCTTAGGGAACACCACAGGCCCCTACGGAACCGTACGAGACTCTACAGGCCCCTAGGGAACACCACCAGCCCTTACGGAACCCTACACAACCCTCTGGAAATTTATGGAACCCTACAAGCTCCTACCAACCCCTGCGGGCACTTACACAACCCTACAGGCCCCTACGGAAATCTACGGGACTCTACAGGCCCCTAGGGAAGCCTACAGATTTTGACGGAACCCTACGAGCCCCTCTGGAACCCTACAGAATACTCCAGGACACGACAGCACTCCACAAGACCCTTAGCAACACAACGGAACCTCACTAAAACCCTATGGGCTCCTACAGAACACTGCAGGTGCCTACGGAACCCTACAGACCCCTAAGGAACCCTACAGACACCTGCAGGCACTTACAGAACCCTGCAGGCCCCTACGGAACCCTACAGGTCCATACAGAACCCCACAGGGCCCTACGGAACTTTACCAGCCACTACGGAACTCTACGGGCCCCTACGGAACCCTGCAGAACCCTACGGAACCTTACAGAATCCCACAGACTCCTACAGACTCCTGCGGGCACTTACACAACCCTAGAGGCCCCTACGGAACACTGCCAGCCCCTGTGGAAGGAACCCTACGGGCCCCTACAGAACACTACTGGCTCCTGCGGTACTCTACAGGCCTCTAGGGAACCTACGAAGCTCTACGGAGCCCTATGGATCCTTACGGAACAGTACAAGCCCCTTCAGACCTCTGCGGGCGCTTATGGAAACCTACAGGACCCTACGGAACTGCACGAGACTCTACAGGCCCCTAGGGAACACTACAGGCCCCTACGGAACCGTACGAGACTCTACAGGCTCCTAGGGAACACCACAGGCCTCTACGGAAGCCTACACAACCCTCCGGAAACATATGGCACCCTACAAGCTCCTACCAACCCCTGCGGGCACTTACTCAACCCTAGAGGACCCTACGGAACACTGCCAGCCCCTGTGGAAGGAACCCTACGGGCCCCTACAGAACACTACTGGCTCCTGCGGTACTCTACAGGCCTCTAGGGAACCTACGAAGCTCTACGGAGCCCTATGGATCCTTACGGAACAGTACAAGCCCCTTCAGACCTCTGCGGGCGCTTATGGAAACCTACAGGACCCTATGGAACTGTACGAGACTCTACAGGCCCCTAGGGAACATCACAGGCCCCTACGGAACCGTACGAGACTCTACAGGCCCCTAGGGAACACCACAGGCCCCTACGGAACCCTACACAACCCTCTGGAAACTTATGGAACCCTACAAGCTCCTACCAACCCCTGCGGGCACTTACACAACCCTACAGGCCCCTACGGAAATCTACGCGACTCTACGGACCCCTAGGGAAGCCTACAGATTTCGACGGAACCCTACGAGCCCCTCTGGAACCCTACAGAATACTCCAGGACCCGACAGCACTCCACAAGACCCTTAGCAACACAACGGAACCTCACTAAAACCCTATGGGCTCCTACAGAACACTGCAGGTGCCTACGGAACCCTACAGACCCCTACGGAACCCTACAGACACCTGCAGGCACTTACAGAACCCTGCAGGCCCCTACGGAACCCTACAGGTCCATACAGAACCCCACAGGGCCCTACGGAACTTTACCAGCCACTACGGAACTCTACGGGCCCCTACGGAACCCTGCAGAACCCTACGGAACCTTACAGAATCCCACAGACTCCTACAGACTCCTGCGGGCACTTACACAACCCTACAGGCCCCTACGGAACACTGCCAGCCCCTGTGGAAGGAACCCTACGGGCCCCTACAGAACACTACTGGCTCCTGCGGTACTCTACAGGCCTCTAGGGAACCTACAAAGCTCTACGGAGCCCTGTAGATCCTTACGGAACAGTACGGGCCCCTTCAGACCTCTGCAGGCGCTTATGGAAACCTACAGGACCCTACGGAACTGCACGAGACTCTACAGGCCTCTAGGGAACACCACAGGCCCCTACGGAACCGTATGAGACTCTACAGGCCCTTAGGGAACACCACAGGCCCCTACGGAACCGTACGAGACTCTCCAGGCCCCTAGTGAACCCTACAGATTTCGACGGAACCCTTCGAGCCCCTCTGGAACCCTACAGAATACTCCAGGACCCGACAGCACTCTACAAGACCCTTAGCAACACAACGGAACCTCACTAAAACCCTATGGGCTCCTACAGAACACTGCAGGTGCCTACGGAACCCTACAGACCCCTACGGAACCCTACAGACACCTGCAGGCACTTACAGAACCCTGCAGGCCCCTACGGAACCCTACAGGTCCATACAGAACCCCACAGGGCCCTACGGAACTTTACCAGCCACTACGGAACTCTACGGGCCCCTACGGAACCCTGCAGAACCCTCCAGAACCTTACAGAATCCCACAGACTCCTACAGACTCCTGCGGGCACTTACACAACCCTAGAGGCCCCTACGGAACACTGCCAGCCCCTACGGAAGGAACCCTACGGGCCCCTACAGAACACTACTGGCTCCTACGGTACTCTACAGGCCTCTAGGAAACCTACGAAGCTCTACGGAGCCCTATGGATCCTTACGGAACAATACGGGCCCCTTCAGACCTCTGCGGGCGCTTATGGAAACCTACAGGCCCCTACGGAACTGCACGAGACTCTACAGGCCCCTAGGGAACACTACAGGCCCCTACGGAACCGTACGAGACTCTACAGGCTCCTAGGGAACACCACAGGCCCCTACGGAACCCTACACAACCCTCTGGAAACTTATGGAACCCTACAAGCTCCTACCAGCCCCTGCGGGCACTTACACAACCCTACAGGCCCCTACGGAAATCTACGGGACTCTACGGGCCCCTAGGGAAGCCTACAGATTTTGACGGAACCCTACGAGCCCCTCTGGAACCCTACAGAATACTCCAGGACCCGACAGCACTCTACAAGACCCTTAGCAACACAACGGAACCTCACTAAAACCCTATGGGCTCCTACAGAACACTGCAGGTGCCTACGGAACCCTACAGACCCCTACGGAATACTACCAGACACTACGGAACCTATGGCCCCTATGGAACTCTACGGAACCTGACAGAAACACTGTGGGCCCCTACAGGCCCTTGCGGGCACTTGCAGAACTCTGCAGGAACCCACGGAACTTTATGGAACCCTACCAGCCCCTACGGAAGCCTAAAGACCCTTGCAGGCAGTTACGGAACGGTACAGGGCCCTACAGAACTTTACCAGCCACTACGGAACTCTATGGGCCCCTACGGTACCCTGCAGAACCCTCCGGAACCTTACAGAATCCCACGGACTCCTACAGACTCCTGCGGGCACTTACACAACCCTACAGGCCCTTACGGAACACTGCCAGCCCCTACGGAAGGAACCCTACGGGCCCCTACAGAACACTACTGGCTCCTGCGGTACTCTACAGGCCTCTAGGGAACCTACGAAGCTCTACGGAGCCCTGTAGATCCTTACGGAACAGTATGGGCCCCTTCAGACCTCTGCAGGCGCTTATGGAAACCTACAGGACCCTACAGAACCGTACGAGACTCTACAGGCCCTTAGGGAACACCACAGGCCCCTACGGAACCGTACGAGACTCTCCAGGCCCCTAGGGAACCCTACAGATTTCGACGGAACCCTACGAGCCCCTCTGGAACCCTACAGAATACTCCAGGACGCGACAGCACTCTACAAGACCCTTAGCAACACAACGGAACCTCACTAAAACCCTATGGGCTCCTACAGAACACTACAGGTGGCTACGGAACCCTACAGACCCCTACGGAACCCTACAGACACCTGCAGGCACTTACAGAACCCTGCAGGCCCCTACGGAACCCTACAGGTCCATACAGAACCCCACAGGGCCCTACGGAACTTTACCAGCCACTACGGAACTCTACGGGCCCCTACGGAACCCTGCAGAACCCTACGGAACCTTACAGAATCCCACAGACTCCTACAGACTCCTGCGGGCACTTACACAACCCTAGAGGCCCCTACGGAACACTGCCAGCCCCTGTGGAACGAACCCTACGGGCCCCTACAGAACACTACTGGCTCCTGCGGTACTCTACAGGCCTCTAGGGAACCTACGAAGCTCTACGGAGCCCTGTAGATCCTTACGGAACAGTACGGGCCCCTTCAGACCTCTGCAGGCGCTTATGGAAACCTACAGGACCCTACGGAACTGCACGAGACTCTACAGGCCTCTAGGGAACACCACAGGCCCCTACGGAACCGTACGAGACTCTACAGGCCCTTAGGGAACACCACAGGCCCCTACGGAACCGTACGAGACTCTCCAGGCCCCTAGGGAAGCCTACAGATTTTGACGGAACCCTACGAGCCCCTCTGGAACCCTACAGAATACTCCAGGACCCGACAGCACTCCACAAGACCCTTAGCAACACAACGGAACCTCACTAAAACCCTATGGGCTCCTACAGAACACTGCAGGTGCCTACGGAACCCTACAGACCCCTACGGAACCCTACAGACACCTGCAGGCACTTACAGAACCCTGCAGGCCCCTACGGAACCCTACAGGTCCATACAGAACCCCACAGGGCCCTACGGAACTTTACCAGCCACTACGGAACTCTACGGGCCCCTACGGAACCCTGCAGAACCCTCCGGAACCTTACAGAATCCCAGGGATTCCTACAGACTCCTGCGGGCACTTACACAACCCTAGAGGCCCCTACGGAACACTGCCAGCCCCTGTGGAAGGAACCCTACGGGCCCCTACAGAACACTACTGGCTCCTGCGGTACTCTACAGGCCTCTAGGAAACCTACGAAGCTCTACGGAGCCCTATGGATCCTTACGGAACAATACGGGTCCCTTCAGACCTCTGCAGGCGCTTATGGAAACCTAAAGACCCTACGGAACTGTACGAGACTCTACAGGCCCCTAGGGAACACTACAGGCCCCTACGGAACCGTACGAGACTCTACAGGCTCCTAGGGAACACCACAGGCCCCTACGGAACCCTACACAACCCTCTGGAAACTTATGGAACCCTACAAGCTCCTACCAGCCCCTGCGGGCACTTACACAACCCTACAGGCCCCTACGGAAATCTACGGGACTCTACGGGACCCTAGGGAACCCTACAGATTTTGACGGAACCCTACGAGCCCCTCTGGAACCCTACAGAATACTCCAGGACCCGACAGCACTCTACAAGACCCTTAGCAACACAACGGAACCTCACTAAAAACCTATGGGCTCCTACAGAACACTGCAGGTGCCTACGGAACCCTACAGACCCCTACGGAATACTACCAGACACTACGGAACCTATGGCCCCTATGGAACTCTACGGAACCTGACAGAAACACTGTGCGCCCCTACAGGCCCTTCCGTCCACTTGCAGAACTCTGCAGGAACCCACGGATCCTTATGGAGCCGTACCAGCCCCTACGGAAGCCTAAAGACCCTTGCAGGCAGTTACGGAACGGTACAGGGCCCTACAGAACTTTACCAGCCACTACGGAACTCTATGGGCCCCTACGGAACCCTGCAGAACCCTCCGGAACCTTACAGAATCCCACGGACTCCTACAGACTCCTGCGGGCACTTACACAACCCTAGAGGCCCTTACGGAACACTGCCAGCCCCTACGGAAGGAACCCTACGGGCCCCTACAGAACACTACTGGCTCCTGCGGTACTCTACAGGCCTCTAGGGAACCTACGAAGCTCTACGGAGCCCTGTAGATCCTTACGGAACAGTACGGGCCCCTTCAGACCTCTGCGGGCGCTTATGGAAACCTACAGGACCCTACGGAACTGCACGAGACTCTACAGGCCCCTAGGGAACACGACAGGCCCCTACGGAACCGTACGAGACTCTACAGGCTCCTAGGGTACACCACAGGCCCCTACGGAACCCTACACAACCCTCCGGAAACATATGGCACCCTACAAGCTCCTACCAACCCCTGCGGGCACTTACTCAACCCTAGAGGCCCCTACGGAACACTGCCAGCCCCTGTGGAAGGAACCCTACGGGCCCCTACAGAACACTACTGGCTCCTGCGGTACTCTACAGGCCTCTAGGGAACCTACGAAGCTCTACGGAGCCCTATGGATCCTTACGGAACAGTACGGGCCCCTTCAGATTTCTGCAGGTGCTTATGGAAACCTACAGGACCCTACGGAACTGCAAGAGACTCTACAGGCCTCTAGGGAACACCACAGGCCCCTATGGAACCGTACGAGACTCTGCAGGCCCTTAAGGAACACCACAGGCCCCTACGGAACCGTACGAGACTCTCCAGGCCCCTAGGGAACCCTACAGATTTCGACGGAACCCTACGAGCCCCTCTGGAACCCTACAGAATACTCCAGGACCCGACAGCACTCTACAAGACCCTTAGCAACACAACGGAACCTCACTAAAACCCTATGGGCTCCTACAGAACACTGCAGGTGCCTACGGAACCCTACAGACCCCTACGGAACCCTACAGACACCTGCAGGCACTTACAGAACCCTGCAGGCCCCTACGGAACCCTACAGGTCCATACAGAACCCCACAGGGCCCTACGGAACTTTACCAGCCACTACGGAACTCTACGGGCCCCTACGGAACCCTGCAGAACCCTCCGGAACCTTACAGAATCCCACAGACTCCTACAGACTCCTGCGGGCACTTACACAACCCTAGAGGCCCTTACGGAACACTGCCAGCCCCTGTGGAAGGAACCCTACGGGCCCCTACAGAACACTACTGGCTCCTGCGGTACTCTACAGGCCTCTAGGGAACCTACAAAGCTCTACGGAGCCCTGTAGATCCTTACGGAACAGTACGGGCCCCTTCAGACCTCTGCAGGCGCTTATGGAAACCTACAGGACCCTACGGAACTGCACGAGACTCTACAGGCCTCTAGGGAACACCACAGGCCCCTACGGAACCGTACGAGACTCTACAGGCCCTTAGGGAACACCACAGGCCCCTACGGAACCGTACGAGACTCTCCAGGCCCCTAGTGAACCCTACAGATTTCGACGGAACCCTTCGAGCCCCTCTGGAACCCTACAGAATACTCCAGGACCCGACAGCACTCTACAAGACCCTTAGCAACACAACGGAACCTCACTAAAACCCTATGGGCTCCTACAGAACACTGCAGGTGCCTACGGAACCCTACAGACCCCTACGGAACCCTACAGACACCTGCAGGCACTTACAGAACCCTGCAGGCCCCTACGGAACCCTACAGGTCCATACAGAACCCCACAGGGCCCTACGGAACTTTACCAGCCACTACGGAACTCTACGGGCCCCTACGGAACCCTGCAGAACCCTCCGGAACCTTACAGAATCCCACAGACTCCTACAGACTCCTGCGGGCACTTACTCAACCCTAGAGGCCCCTACGGAACACTGCCAGCCCCTATGGAAGGAACCCTACGGGCCCCTACAGAACACTCCTGGCTCCTGCGGTACTCTACAGGCCTCTAGGGAACCTACGAAGCTCTACGGAGCCCTGTAGATCCTTACGGAACAGTACGGGCCCCTTCAGACCTCTGCAGGCGCTTATGGAAACCTACAGGACCCTACGGAACTGCACGAGACTCTACAGGCCCCTAGGGAACATCACAGGCCCCTACGGAACCGTACGAGACTCTACAGGCCCCTAGGGAACACCACAGGCCCCTACGGAACTCTACACAACCCTCTGGAAACTTATGGAACCCTACAAGCTCCTACCAACCCCTGCGGGCACTTACACAACCCTACAGGTCCCTACGGAAATCTACGGGACTCTACGGGCCCCTAGGGAAGCCTACAGATTTCGACGGAACCCTACGAGCCCCTCTGGAACCCTACAGAATACTCCAGGACCCTACAGCACTCTACAAGACCCTTAGCAACACAACGGAACCTCACTAAAACCCTATGGGCTCCTACAGAACACTGCAGGTGCCTACGGAACCCCACAGACCCCTACGGAATACTACCAGACACTACGGAACCTATGGCCCCTATGGAACTCTACGGAACCTGACAGAAACACTGTGCGCCCCTACAGGCCCTTCTGGGCACTTGCAGAACTCTGCAGGAACCCATGGATCTTTATGGAACCGTACCAGCCCCTACGGAAGCCTAAAGACCCTTGCAGGCAGTTACGGAACGGTACAGGGCCCTACAGAACTTTACCAGCCACTACGGAACTCTATGGGCCCCTACGGAACCCTGCAGAACCCTCCAGAACCTTACAGAATCCCACAGACTCCTACAGACTCCTGCGGGCACTTACACAACCCTAGAGGCCCTTACGGAACACTGCCAGCCCCTACGGAAGGAACCCTACGGGCCCCTACAGAACACTACTGGCTCCTGCGGTACTCTACAGGCCTCTAGGGAACCTACGAAGCTCTACGGAGCCCTGTAGATCCTTACGGAACAGTACGGGCCCCTTCAGACCTCTGCAGGGGCTTATGGAAACCTGCAGGACCCTACGGAACTGCACGAGACTCTACAGGCCTCTAGGGAACACCACAGGCCCCTACAGAACCGTACGAGACTCTACAGGCCCTTAGGGAACACCACAGGCCCCTACGGAACCGTACGAGACTCTACAGGCCCCTAGGGAACACCACCAGCCCTTACGGAACCCTACACAACCCTCTGGAAATTTATGGAACCCTACAAGCTCCTACCAACCCCTGCGGGCACTTACACAACCCTACAGGCCCCTACGGAAATCTACGGGACTCTACAGGCCCCTAGGGAAGCCTACAGATTTTGACGGAACCCTACGAGCCCCTCTGGAACCCTACAGAATACTCCAGGACACGACAGCACTCCACAAGACCCTTAGCAACACAACGGAACCTCACTAAAACCCTATGGGCTCCTACAGAACACTGCAGGTGCCTACGGAACCCTACAGACCCCTAAGGAACCCTACAGACACCTGCAGGCACTTACAGAACCCTGCAGGCCCCTACGGAACCCTACAGGTCCATACAGAACCCCACAGGGCCCTACGGAACTTTACCAGCCACTACGGAACTCTACGGGCCCCTACGGAACCCTGCAGAACCCTACGGAACCTTACAGAATCCCACAGACTCCTACAGACTCCTGCGGGCACTTACACAACCCTAGAGGCCCCTACGGAACACTGCCAGCCCCTGTGGAAGGAACCCTACGGGCCCCTACAGAACACTACTGGCTCCTGCGGTACTCTACAGGCCTCTAGGGAACCTACGAAGCTCTACGGAGCCCTATGGATCCTTACGGAACAGTACAAGCCCCTTCAGACCTCTGCGGGCGCTTATGGAAACCTACAGGACCCTACGGAACTGCACGAGACTCTACAGGCCCCTAGGGAACACTACAGGCCCCTACGGAACCGTACGAGACTCTACAGGCTCCTAGGGAACACCACAGGCCTCTACGGAAGCCTACACAACCCTCCGGAAACATATGGCACCCTACAAGCTCCTACCAACCCCTGCGGGCACTTACTCAACCCTAGAGGCCCCTACGGAACACTGCCAGCCCCTGTGGAAGGAACCCTACGGGCCCCTACAGAACACTACTGGCTCCTGCGGTACTCTACAGGCCTCTAGGGAACCTACGAAGCTCTACGGAGCCCTATGGATCCTTACGGAACAGTACAAGCCCCTTCAGACCTCTGCGGGCGCTTATGGAAACCTACAGGACCCTATGGAACTGTACGAGACTCTACAGGCCCCTAGGGAACATCACAGGCCCCTACGGAACCGTACGAGACTCTACAGGCCCCTAGGGAACACCACAGGCCCCTACGGAACCCTACACAACCCTCTGGAAACTTATGGAACCCTACAAGCTCCTACCAACCCCTGCGGGCACTTACACAACCCTACAGGCCCCTACGGAAATCTACGCGACTCTACGGACCCCTAGGGAAGCCTACAGATTTCGACGGAACCCTACGAGCCCCTCTGGAACCCTACAGAATACTCCAGGACCCGACAGCACTCCACAAGACCCTTAGCAACACAACGGAACCTCACTAAAACCCTATGGGCTCCTACAGAACACTGCAGGTGCCTACGGAACCCTACAGACCCCTACGGAACCCTACAGACACCTGCAGGCACTTACAGAACCCTGCAGGCCCCTACGGAACCCTACAGGTCCATACAGAACCCCACAGGGCCCTACGGAACTTTACCAGCCACTACGGAACTCTACGGGCCCCTACGGAACCCTGCAGAACCCTACGGAACCTTACAGAATCCCACAGACTCCTACAGACTCCTGCGGGCACTTACACAACCCTACAGGCCCCTACGGAACACTGCCAGCCCCTGTGGAAGGAACCCTACGGGCCCCTACAGAACACTACTGGCTCCTGCGGTACTCTACAGGCCTCTAGGGAACCTACAAAGCTCTACGGAGCCCTGTAGATCCTTACGGAACAGTACGGGCCCCTTCAGACCTCTGCAGGCGCTTATGGAAACCTACAGGACCCTACGGAACTGCACGAGACTCTACAGGCCCCTAGGGAACACTACAGGCCCCTACGGAAACGTACGAGACTCTACAGGCCCTTAGGGAACACCACAGGCCCCTACGGAACCGTACGAGACTCTCCAGGCCCCTAGGGAACCCTACAGATTTCGACGGAACCCTATGAGCCCCTCTGGAACCCTACAGAATACTCCAGGACCCGACAGCACTCTACAAGACCCTTAGCAACACAACGGAACCCCACTAAAAACCTATGGGCTCCTACAGAACACTGCAGGTGCCTACGGAACCCTACAGACCCCTACGGAACCCTACAGACACCTGCAGGCAATTACAGAACCCTGCAGCCCCCTATGGAACCCTACAGGTCCATACAGAACCCCACAGGGCCCTACGGAACTTTACCAGCCACTACGGAACTCTACGGGCCCCTACGGAACCCTGCAGAACCCTCCAGAACCTTACAGAATCCCACAGACTCCTACAGACTCCTGCAGGCACTTACACAACCCTAGAGGCCCCTACGGAACACTGCCAGCCCCTATGGAAGGAACCCTACGGGCCCCTACAGAACACTACTGGCTCCTGCGGTACTCTACAGGCCTCTAGGGAACCTACGAAGCTCTACGGAGCCCTGTAGATCCTTACGGAACAGTACGGGCCCCTTCAGACCTCTGCAGGCGCTTATGGAAACCTACAGGACCCTACGGAACTGCACGAGACTCTACAGGCCTCTAGGGAACACCACAGGCCCCTACGGAACCGTACGAGACTCTACAGG